>NC_135715.1:42197683-42471971 GCF_964656455.1 Halichoerus grypus
AATTCAGGCAAATAAATCACTGGGGTAGTACCGAGTATACGGTCAATTGTGTTTAAACAGTAGACACAAACTTCTAAGACATTTAATTAGATCTGAGACACATATTAAAAAAGAGGAGTGGAGGAAAAAAAAAAAAAAAAGCATCCATAGTTGTGAAATACAATTTTACTTGAAAGAGTGGCTTTTCCAAAGTAAAGGGCAAACACTATAAATTGCACATGAATGAAAGAAATTATATAGCAGATGCTAATATAATATCAATATACTTTAACAATATTCATTAAAATAAGCAGGAATGTAATTGGGAAAGTGAAAACCCAATTAACCCGCTTAACCTGCTTATTTAGATTATAAGTTGCGAGCATTCCTTGCATACAATTCCAGTATCATGGAACTATTTGGTGAATTCAAATGAATTTAAGACAAATTAAAAAGTAAAATATGCAGTTCTGAAGATAAAAATAAAGCAGTATTAGATTAAAGTAGACTAAATTCCAGGGTTAATAACCAGTGTTAAAAAACCTATTTACCACATCCCACAGATAATATTTTAATTCGTATTTAAAAAGCATGTGTTATACATTAGAAATGGAAAATGTTCACATACTATGAGCTCATAGGCCTGAGAGTATATGCACTGTGCCATCGCTAATACACTTCTTTTGCAAACCAAAAGCAATACGATTATATTAAAAGCACTGCAGAGCTCCGTGGAAGCCTGAGTTGTACAAAGAGGCAGTGAGATAGACAGCATAGTTTTAGGTTCCTTTCCTTTTCAAAGACAAAGTAAGGATCACTTTCTTCTGAGAAACTGAGAAACAAGTTTAGTGATAACTGAAAACATTCTCCGAGGATGCAGATGTGGGGGGAGATCTTTATATTTTGCAAATATATTAGCAGGGAATGTAATTTCTAATTAAATTCAATATTCAGTCCATTTCAGATTCCCATATGGCTTCGGCTGCACCTCATGGTATCAATGACTACCTGTGATGGTCAAGGACATTATGAAAACTGAATGAAAGCTGGCAATTGATTCTACTCTGAAATCATTTAATATTTTCTAAAGAGAAATGATATACACTTAACATGATATAGAAAGCTGAGCAACACACACAATAAAACAAAAATTATGACTTGGGAGACAGGAGAAAATTGTTAGAAGATCATCTCTCCCTGTTATTACTGGTTATTCATCATTACTCATCTATTTGTTCACCCGATTTCCTCCTGCTTACCAATCTTGCGAGGTTTTTTTTTATTTAAAATTGCAACCAAATTTTTACCAAAATTATATGCCACAAGAGCATGTAATTTATATAGAAAATCATTTTATAATTTTTTTAACTTCTTGTCAGCATCATGCCATCTCAACATAGTATTATGTAAGAGAAAACTGCTGTCAAAGCAACTTCAGATAAAACCCAAGTTTTAAGGATTTTCCCCCCAAATTAAGATGATTTTAAGGAAGCCGCACTGATTCTTAAAAACACATTTGCACGATCATTAATGATACTTACATGTTCAATATAAAACAAAGTCCTTTAAATAGATTTCCTTTGGGCGCCTGGGTGGCTCAATTGGTTAAGTGTCTGCCTTCAGCTCTGGTCATGATCCCAGGGTCCTGGGATCAAGCCCCACATCGGGCTCCCTGCTCTGCAGGAGGACTGCTTCTCCCTCTCCCACTCCCCCTGCTTGTGTTCCCTCTCTCACTGTGTCTCTCTCTGTCAAATAAATAAATAAAATCTTAAAAAAAATACAGATTTCCTTTTTTTTTTTTTTTTTTGTCTTGCACAGCCTTTATTTCTCAGGTCTGTGGTGCAGGGCTCATCTGCACACGGCTCTTACCCGAGCATGAGAAGGAGCCGGTGGAGTGTGAGAGCTGACATTTCGACAGGTTTTCAAGGATGCGGTAGAGAACTGGCGAGGTCAGAACAGGTTCTTCTTGTGGAAACAGACAATACCAGGTGGGAAGAGTCTCTCTATAGCTGGAGTCTGGATGAGCCAAACAGCATGTGTGTCTTTTTCAAACAAGCTCTGATAGAAAACTGAAATATGCACAAGTACAGGCACAAGGGGCACTTAAAGTAAAAAAAAGTCATTTTTACAGATGTGATTACAGCGGCTAATCCACCTCCTTACTGCCCTCACACCAGATCAAGTGCCATGGTTACAGGGAAATATTACATATTTTTTTACACTCAGTAGCTTCCATAAGCTTAAAGCTCTAAAAAAGTGGTATCAATAGAAGACTTCATGGCATTTTTTTAAACATCTAAGTACTAAAAGTGGTTAACATTGCAATAGTTAATATTTTAAAGTTATCCCAGTTGATTCGTATGGATTATTATTATTTACTGCTGGTATGTCAACAGAGTGAACAATATTCTCCTGTTACCTTGTAATTCATATTGATGTTTCTGTTAAATAATGCTGATGTTTCCGTTAAAATAAAAAGACTTTTTGGTTAACAAAGCATCAGTTGAGTATGGGACTCTGCACTGAATGTGTTCACAAAGAACAAGAGCATTTATATGGATTTAGTTACTTCTGTCTTCAGACAGCAGTTAAAAATCTCTTAATACTATTCATTTTTCTATAATATGAAACTTGATTAACCTATTAAATAATACAATTTATTTGAAAGTAAATACTCCTCTTGCATGCAAGGCTCTGTATAATACCTGTTATCTTCCCCTTTATTTACCTCTGTTAAATTCTATAGCTGTAAACTCCCAGAAAGAAACAAACCCAGTAAATACAGAATAGAATACTGCACATAGTGTATCATCTCTCTTTGTAACATAAACCATTTGCTACATAACTCTTTTCTGCACAAAAGGGTCAAATGCAATATTTAAGCCAGAGGCATTATCTAAGATCCAGCCAAAATATCTGAGTGATTTCTGACTACATTATGGCCTTGTGTAGCACCATGAAATATATTTACAAGGCAAAGTGGCAGAAATGTTCTATCTTCTATACACAGAAGATGTTAATATGGTTCTTTTACAAAGAAAAATAAGTTAAAAATAATCATGAATATCAATTAATGATGATACATGAATATTAAAATATTCCATTACAATTTTTATTTCATTAGACATCTAAAGTTCTACTACTGAATCAGAAAATTTCAAATATTTAGAAGAAGGAGGAGGAGGAGCAAAATGAAGGAGTAGACATTGTTCCCTCCTTTGTTGTTATTGTTAATAACCCAGAAAATAAGTGAAAATAGAGTTCTCATGGGACTAACACTTATTTTTACTTTTAGAGATAAAAATACAGACTTGAACGTTCAACCTTTACATGAAACAAAATTTCAAAACTTAAGACAGTAAGAACAAAGGGGATAAAATTAAATATTGTCAGGCTATTGCCAGATACTCTAATTCTGTTGTGTTTTGAACACTGATGATTTTTTTTTTTTTTGAAGATTTTATTTATTTACTTGAGAGAGAGAGAGTAAGCAAGAGAGAGCACGAGCGGGGAAGGGGGGCAGAGGGAGAGGGAGAAGCAGACTCGATCCCAGGACCCCGGGATCATGACCTGAGCTGAAGCAGACACTTAACTGACTGACCACCCAGGCACCCCGAAGATGAATGTTAATAAAAATTTTTCTTTAAAAAAGTCATATACAATGTTGAAGAAATGATTAGCTCATTCGTTCAACTGGTATTTATTAAAAATGATCTATCTGAAATCACTTTAGAGACAAGAGGTCAAACTGCCAAAGTTATTTCTAAATAGTTCTGTAAAAGTAGAAAATTAGTAAACGCCAACTTCAATGACAGATATAAACAATAACCTACAAATCACAGACATGACACATCCAAAGTAAAAATTTACAAAGTAAAATAGTATACAACTGAATTTCAAAAAGTTACAATAACGGAATGATAATACCTTGTTTTACTGTATAAGGGACAGCAAAAGAAAATGAAAATAATAAATATTATGTAATCTTTAAGGTGTACCTCATGCTCATGTGAGTTGATATAAGGTGGCTGCCCAATGCAAGGGTCATGTTAAGACCACTGGATGGGAGGATAAAAAAAGTGTTTGTAAACCTAGCATGACTCAAGAGAAAGAACACCAGACATTTGTCCTAAGATAAAAATACTAAATAACTAGAAAAGTGTGTTCTCTGGAAGACCAGAAATAGTTTTTAAGTCCCTAATTCTGCTTAGACAATCTAAACCCTGACCATCTAATTGTGTCTTTGTATTTTTCCCATTTCCATGCTCAGAAGGCACTATTTTGTTTAATATTAGGCTCAGGTAAGTTATAGAAGACATTGAGAGTCTAGAGTAAGATCTGCTATATTCTTAAATCTTTGTTCCATTAAAAGAAGCAGGGGTGGGGGGTGGGACATGCATGCCATTATTTATTCTCTATTATAGAGTGTAAAAAACTAGCAGATAATACACCCAACCAGTTATTCAGAGCACTGGTAAAAGAAATGTTTTTGTCAATGTCACTATTTTAATAAGATTTCTCTAATATATGAAGGAACTCCCCAAAGGCCAGAATGTCTTCATAAATCATACTGGAATAGATAGTTATCCAAACTTTAAGAGATTTCCTGTGTAACTGGTAATGAAAACTATGGGTTTTTGGAAATACTTAAAACATGATAATACAATTAGAAATGTATATTTAGTAAAGTACCTCTAATTTTAGGTTTAACCCACAAGCTTCTTAGTGGAAGTCTGACTACATTCAGTAATATATAAAGATCTTTAATTACATGCCATGTTGTCATTGATATACTACCATTCTCATCAACATTTACTTATCTTCTATCCATTGGGATAACGGTCCCCTACGCACTAAAATTTTAACTAATTTCTTGTGATTTAATATTTGGATTTAGAAATTTGAAGTAGGTCATAAATTTAGCCCTAGCCTTGATTATACCCTTTTTCGTCATGTTTATTGAGATAGATTTCATATTCCATAACATTTGCCCTTTATAAAATACAGTTCCATTTGTCTTAACTAATACACACAGTCATAGAATGGCTACCATAATCAAGATATAAAACTTATCCTTCACAGCAAATCTTCCTTTAGCCCTTCTGCAGTCAACCCCTTCCCACGCTCCTGGCCCCTGGCAAACACTGATCTGCTGTCTCTACCTACACTTTTGTTTTTGGGAGATTCCCATATAAATGACCTCCTACTGCATATATTTTTTGAACTTAGCTTCTTTCACTCAGCAACTGCATTGAGATTTATCTATGCCTGTATTAGCAAGCAGTTACTTTTATTGCTACCTGTTATTTCATTATATGAATAACTTTATTCAATCACCAATTCAAGGACATTTGGATTGTTTACATTTTTTGTTGATTAAGAACAAAACCCTATAAAATCTAGTTATTTTTTTATGGAAAGTTAAGCTGTATTTCGCTTTAGGTGAGCACCTTTGAGTTAGATTAGTGGGTCAGGCAGTAAGTATACGTTTAATGTTAAAGAAACTGCCAAACTGTTTTGTAAGTAGTGTATGACAGTTGCTCTGAAACCTCACTAGCACTTGGCATTGTTAGGCTTTTATTTTTTTACTCTATTCTATTCAATTCAATTCTATTCTATTCTATTCTAATAGATGTATAGTGTATCTCATAGTGATTCTAATTTGCATTCCCCTAACAGCTACTAATCTATTCCTTAGTCATCATATCTTCAAGACTGAGTGAATTTTCTTAGTTGATAAACCCAGCAAAACCAGGATTCTATTTAAAAAAGAATAGTAAATTAGATGATGGGTTGGCCAGTAACTATTTATATAACAAACACTAATAGCATCCTGCTACTATTTTACTTCTTAGTTTCAAGGCTAAATATGCTTAAAAATATGTTAAAAATCCAAATATTTCTCAGATGTTCTCAGCTATCACTCTGGTCTAACCCAACATGATCTCTTGACTGGATTATTAAAATAGCATCCTACCCATTCTCTTCACTTACACACTTGCACCCTGCCACAGGCTACATTTCCATAGTTTGAATGAGTTCTTCAATCTTAAATCAGGGGATGATTACCACTTAAACCCTCCCATAGCTTCTGACCTCACTCAGAAATAAAATAAGATCTTTAGAATGGCACAAAGGTCCACAGCTGAACAGAATTTCTAAAGACTTTAGCATTCAAGAGAAGTTATTTTGAGTACAGTGTATATGATAGACCGGGAGGAGGGGTCTTAAACGACAAAACACAATTGGAAATTAAATGGAGAAATAAAAGCAAAGAGAATAAGAATCTGTTTTAGAAAGATATCCTCTGGATTCCAAAGTAAGGGGATATATTGTGAAGCAAGTATTGGTAAGAGATTCTATATGAACTATAAAGGAATTAAAAATAAATCCTTATTAATATATTAATATACTCAGTTGTTTGGTTTTCTTTTTTTTTTTCTTTTTTCATCATGATAAGTGTATTCTTTTAAACTCAGTTATTTTGTAAGCAATTGTTTTGTACCTACAATGTCTCTGGCACTATACCAGTCTCTGAAGATAAAATAATAGATTGGCCAAAATGTCTGCCCTATATTAGCTCATGGTCCAGAAGAGTCCTCCAATAAGGAGAGTTAAATAGGCCATGAAACACACTGAAATGCTGGACTAACACAGCACAGGGACTCAAGAAATGCGCAGCAGAGGAGATAATATCCAAGCCAAAACAGGAGTAAAAGTAAGCCTGACGAAATGGAACAAGATTCAATGCACTTTAGGAATTCACAGCAATATGTACAAAAGTGTGGAGACAAGGAGAAGCATGAGTCCTGGGTAAACTGAGAGAATGGTGTGTCATTAAGAGAATTAGGAAAATTACCTAGAAATTGCCTATAGTGAATTTTGAAGTTGTAATGATGTCAAGAGAAGTTACTCCTCTAAAGAAATTTTAGATAAGGAAAAATAAATGGAGGAATCACAGCAGTAATGCAAAAAGAAATTGAGAACAAAGACAAAATTTAAAATAAATGCTTGTGTGTATGTATATTTATATACCTAATTATGTTAATGGAAAATAAGTAACAATTACAAAATTCACTGATAATGCAAATTTATCAAAAAGTATCTGGCCTCTCTCCAAATTGTTCTAGTTTCAAATAAATGCAATTCGAAAATACAGTATTTTCATTGAGTTGAAGTCAACTCAAAGTGAGACTGATATTACTTTGCAATTTTTTTGAAGGTAATATCATCAGTTCAAAAAAATCTTAAAGCTACCATGAACAAAGAGTGAACAACTTCTCAGATTAGGGATTGAGATTCAAACTTCATTTATTACACAGGAAACATATGTAAGCCATGACACAGAAAGCCATGAGGAAACAAAATTATAACTGAAACTTTGTTTTCATGATCACATCTCTTCTTTGTTATGATGGCTTCCAAATATATTATTTGAATAGCTAAATATCTCTATAATTTCACTTTTATTTTACACAAAGTACTTTTCTTTTACTATTTATGATTTTGAGTACCTGTTTTTTTTTGTGGTACTTTTTAAAGATTTCATGGGTTATCCTTCTACACTCCAGTAGGACAATGCTGGAGCATCACATTCTAGGCTCCAAATGCATAGAAATTGTTATTTAATTGGACACATCTGTCACATATGATTTGATTGAAAATCATCACTTTTGAAAACACTTTCACCTTCAAACCTCTTCATTTTCTTGTCGAATAGTTACTTGTGTGCTTTTCTCTTTTGCTCACTACTTTGTAAGCTATGTGATGGGCCCCTGCAGGCTTCATCTTCATTTCTTCTGTATTGCTTACCACAAAGTTTTGCTTGAAGTAGGCAAACAGCAAAGACTTGTTAATATAAAATAGCTATTATAATGCTCTTATTTTATTTCCTGTATTATAAAAATGATGTGTTGTTTGTAATTACTTCCAAAAAATAGTATTTAAGTAAAAATACATTCTGCACTGCTAAAATTCATTTTCCATATAGACCTACCACTTTTTTTTTTAAGATTTTATTTATTTATTCGACAGAGAGAGAGACAGCGAGAGAGGGAACACAAGCAGGGGGAGTGGAAGAGGAAGAAGCAGGCTTTCTGCAGAGCAAGGAGTCCGATGCGGGGCTTGATCCCAGGACCCTGGGATCATGACCTGAGCCAAAGGCAGATGTTTAATGACTGAGCCACCCAGGCGCCCCAAGACCTACCACTTTTATCCATATGCTATTCCTTAACTCTGCATGTTATGTCTCAAATGACGAATGTTATTTACAATAACACTGAGAAAGAAAAATACATTTTCAATGTGGGTTGTGTACTTTTCAAGTTAACATATGTTTTTGAGGCAAACATAAAATCCAACTATCTGCACTTCCAAGCTCATTGCAGCATTAATCACAATACCCAAAACATGGAAGCAACCTAAATGTCCACTAATTGATGAATGGATAAAGAAAATGTGGTGTATACATACAGTGGAATATTATTTAGCCACAGAAAGAAGGAAATCCCACCATTTGTGACAACATGGATGAACCTGGAGGACATTTTCCTAACTAAAATGAACCAGACACAGAAAGACAAGTACTGCATGGTATCACTTACATGAGTTACCTAAAATAGTCAAACTTGTAGAAGCAGAGAGTAGAATATTGGTAGCCAGGGGCTGAGAGAAGAGTAAACAGAGAGATATTAGGCAAAGGTACAAGATTTCAGTTATGTAAGATGAATAAGCCCTAGAGGCCTACTACCCAGTATTTTGCTTATAGTTAACAAGACTGTATTGTATACTTAAATTTTTCTAACACAGTAGGTCATATGTTGTGTTGTTATCACAAAATCATAATAAATAAATAAATAAATAGCATAGGCGGAAACTTTAAGAGGTGATGAATATGTTTATGGCATAGACTGTGGTGATGTTTTCATAGGTTTACACTTATTTCCAACCCATAATGTTGTACACATTAAATATATACAGTTTTTTGTAATGTTTAAAAAATGTTAATTACACTTTCATGGCAAAGTTTTAGAACCATTTCTTTATTACTGTTTTTTTTCTTCAAAAGAAAAACAAAATAAAACCCAACCATTACTAGAAATGCCATAATAGTGACAAATGTAATGATATATTCATTTAACAGTTTAGTCTATTCTGCATCTTAGTTTGCTGCAAATACCATTTTACAAATACTAAATTATATATATGAAACTGTCCTTGTTTTTCTTTACTGTTGTTCACCTAATTTTGTTATCAATATGAAACTACAGTGAAATTCTACTACTTATAAAATCAGACATTTATTTGGGGAAAAATAAAATCCCTGAGTGTGTTAGTGAATTTTATCTTGGAGAGTTGCTGATTTAATTGATGTAATCTGACCTTGCCATTAGTCTAGCTGGAGGCAAGCTATTTCTGTCTGCATTACTTTTCATTATTGCTTCCTTGTAGGAATTCAGTACCTGCTGCTCCATATAAATGTGTGACAAAGCTAAAGAATATATTCTAGAAAGTCATTCAATTTTCATCTGCTATTTTCCCATCAATGTTAACATACAATTGTATTCTTCCTAGCCTTCATAGTTCAGACTGTTGTTTCATTGAAATTTGGAAAACCTACATTCAAGATTCTGACTTAAGATGTAGAAGTAAATTTATATTCCTTATTTATTTATCTAATGTCCAAGAATCATCACCCATGATATAAATCACTTAAATTCCCTAGCATCTTCTTTTGCAGTGTGCCTAAGCTTATTATTAATTTACTCTGTTCTTCCTAGGTGCAGAGTGAAGGAGAAGATCAAGTCATATATCACATAAACAATTAAAAACTATCCTTTGGCTGTAAGCTTTTTGAAATGATGAAGTGCTAGTACAGTGTGAGCTGTCCTTGAATTACTTTCATTGGTAAGTATTAGACAGTATGATGAATTTTTTACAAGCCAGACATTTGGAGTGGTATCTTCAAAGCTGTGTCAGCTGCCTATTTATCTTTATTATGGCCTAGAAACTGATAGCAAAAACACAATGTTAGTACATGTATTACATTAACAACAATTATGGACATCATTTTTTTTTTCTTAAAGATGAATGCAGTAAAAGTTGGACTTTCATAATAATGCCATTGCTCCCCCCTCCATGTTAAAAGGTAATTTCAATGTAAATTTGTAACAGTGGTTAAAAATCAAATTATAATATTTTATGCTCAAAAGTGATTCCTTATAGCACTAAATGCAATTTTGTAACTTACATTATAAAGAACAGGTGACTTTCTAAGTATTTTAGAACACAGATATGCTTAATATTTTATATGAAAAAGATACACTGATGTACTTTCTTTGAACTGAAATAATTCTCATTAGTGCAGTGACACAGTGTATCTCTAGTATCCACATAAAAACAGATTTTCTATTTTGTATCATTTTTCTAAATAATTCTAAATTAGAATATGTATATATATACACACATTTATATTAATATAATTAAAACTTGCCATTTGAAAAATTCACATTTTATACCAAAACCAACAAGTATCTTAACAAATCTTGAGACAGTCATAATGTATTTGTAATATAATCAGATGATTTTTCAAGCTGGAAGGAAGAAGACCTAGCTCAAACCCACATAGAGTGTATTATAAAACAATTCAACATAAAAATTCACCTTATTTTTTTTTAAAGGAGAAAACTATAGTACTAAGAAGCTACATGAGTTATCTAGAATCTCAAAGTTAGTAAGTGTTGAAACTGAATCCCAAGGGGCTCTTCTAAATCCAATCTATAACTCCTGGCAGAAATCACTCTCTTTTCCAGAGCATACTTCTCTGATGGGTCCTACTTATATAATGGCTCTAAGTAAACTTTGAAGATATCTTCATCGATACCTACCATTATTAATATCAAACATTTAAAGATCAACAAAATATAATGTGCAATTGCTCAAAAGATTTAAAAATACAACCAAATTATTATTTTTTTGAGTGGCAATTTTTCTATTTAGATGAATATACCAAGTAGCTACACATACAAAGACACACACATATATATGCAGAAACACATGTCTGCAAAATTCACTTATAAATTTTCTCCACTCTGATGTGATACCATTTTTGACAAAATTATATCCATATAAAAATAACTTAGAGGCAGTCACCCAAATTTGGAACCATCTGTGTCCACTGTGTACAAAATGAAATTGAAGATTTGAACTGCAAGTAAAATAAACAAAGAGGCATGGCTTTTTATATAGGAGTCTACATACCAAGAGACTATTTGATATTTAAGGGACACTAAAGGTTAGGGATTTAGAATAATTGCCAGATTAAGTTTTATATTTGTACTTCATACAAATTATTTTTTGTTTTAATTTGCTCATCTGACTTATTTAAAATAATATGACATTGTTAGCCTAGCATAAGTATATTTCAAAGGACAAACTATAAGCAAGTCTAATTTTAACAAGGGTATCCTACAATGGCATAGTTCTTAACCTACTGTGTTCAAATCACCCTGTCTTAGACTCAATTGTCTATCTACAACTGTGTCAATCTACATCCAACTCCAAAACAGTTACTTTTTTAAAAAAAGATTTGTTTATTCATTCTAGAGAGAGAGAGAGAGCATGCAAGTGGGCGGGAGAGGGGAAGGGGCAGAGGGAGAGGGAAAGAGAAACTCAAGCAGACTTCTTGCTGAGCACAGAGCCCTAGGCAGGGCTCAACCCCACAACCCTGAGATCATGACCTGAGCCAAAATCTAGAGTCAGAGGCTTAAACAACTAAGCCACCCAGGCACAAAATGTTTATTCTTAATAATGAATAAAATCCGTATAAACTACTAAATCATAACCACCTTGAACCCATCAGAGAGACAAGATTCCAGGCCAATGAAGTAAACTGCAATCCAAAGAAGACAGTCCTCTGTTGAGGAAAGACAAAACATGATGATTATCTCACCTGTGTCACAGCACAGGATGAAGGGACAGATTCACTGTTTTACAGGTAGGAGAAAATAACCTAAAATGTTAATGACTATCAAAATACCAGCTATAGACTTGTGTGATACTACAGCAACCCTGGGATTTTCATTTAAAAAAAGGGAACTTCACATTCACACAGAGGATCTTTTTCTTGCACTTCCATTTGCTGCATGAGACCAAGTGATGGCAGAACAGGAAAGTAGAGAGAGACTCCCTTGCTGGTTATGCAGACATGTGGAAGAATGTGAGCAGTCAAGCTTCCAGCAGGATTTCTATAGGCATTGACAAGTTAATTACAGAATTTATGTGACCAAAGAAATGAACACAGGGACTTTAAATAGTTTTGAAAAACAAGGGTAAATTTGGAGATTTACTCTTAATCTACAGATATAAACATAGTGTGCTATTGTCAGAACGGTAGACATATCATTCAACGTGGTTGAATAGAGACTTCAAAAATAGACCCACACTTACATGGGCAATTAATTTCTGACAAAGATGTCAACGCAACTCAATGCACAAATAATCATCTTTTTAAAAACATAGTATAGAAGGAACTTCACAGTCCTGTGCAAAAAAGATGATCTTGACTCATACTTTCAACCTACAAAAAACTAATCTGAAGTGGATAACAAATTAAATGCAAAATCCAAGACTACTGAACTTCTACAACTAAAACACTAAAATGTTTTAAATGGATGAAGTTAAAAAAAAAAAAAAAAAAACCTCAACAATGCTAACTGCTGGAAAGAATGTAAAGCAACTAAAACTCTCATATGTTGCCCATGTAAATGCAAACTGATACAGCCACTTTGGAAAATAGTTGAGAATTTCCATATATTCTGCAATTTATTCCTAGATCCTTAGTCAAGGAAAATAAGACACATACACACACGCACACAAACACAGGGACACATAAACCTAAAGGTACATTTTAATGGTGGCCTTACTCATAATTATCAAAAACTAGAAATTAAAAAAAAGTCTTTCAAATGGTGAATGGATAAACAAATTGTGGTAAATACACACAGCAAAATACTACTGAGTAATAAAAAGGAATGAACTATTTACATTTCTAATGGCATGAAACAATCCTAATTAAAAATAAAAGAAGCCATCTACAAAAGCTTATACATGATTCCATTTTTATGCACTCTTTAAAAGGCAATAACCAGAGTGACAGAAAATAAATCAATGCTTGCCAAGGGCTAGCGAGGCACTAGGAAGCCTCAAGAACTGTTGTAAATACGCTGTGCCTCAGCTGTGGTCACACAATAATTGTACTTACCAAAATACATAAGAGGTACTCTCCAAAAGGGTAAATTTTATAACATGTAACTTATACCAAATATTCCTCAATAAACATGATTTAAATGTAAAAAGTCAAAATTATGTCATGAATTATGATGTTTCCCAATATATAGTGAACACAGATCACTAGCTTCTCTGACAACCACATTTAGCTTTCAGCACAGAAAAATTTTTTTAAATTATTATTTGTATAATTTGAAATACATAAAATTATAGATGTGTGTTTTATAATACAGGTAAATACTGTTTGAATTATTTTAAATAGACTAAGAAAATTGAGACTCAGCTCTGGGAAAGGAAGGAAAGCCAGGAGTGAACTGATTCGGCTGAGACTGGTAGTTGGATCAAACCTGTTTGTATTTGCTTTGATTGGAATAGCATATAAGTGCCCTCTACTGGTTCTTAAAAAAACAAACTCCTGAGCAAGCAGGAAGATGCTCTATGGAGAAGGTAGGATTCAGGTTGTTGTCTTCTGGGTGAAATAATCTGATACCTATGTAATCAAGAACAGTGTAATATCAAGCTCTGAGTTGGGACCTTTTTTCTGAGCAGACAAGTCACAGCTACCCTCAAAGATCCATAGTACCAAAGAACTTAGATTCAATTTATATGGTAACCTCTTGTTGCTCACCCAATGATCTCATATATTTTACTTCTAATCCTGCCTGGCACATCAAGTTTTTAAGCCTTTGTCAATCCTTTCTAAAATATCTTCACAAGTAATCCGTTTTGTGATGCTTTGTTAGAACCTCAATACATACAGCAATGATAGCTATATGCATTAGAAATAGAATTAAACAGATTTTATTATAGTAGTCATTATTTTGTACCCTTACTTCAGATCTACCCAATATTATCCTAAGGAGGGTGAATCAACTTGCAGTTCAATCCAAGAGAACATCACAATAGGAGTTATTTCTGATTTTCAAACTTATTTGAAGGTTATGTCCATATTGACATTTTAGAAAATCCAAAATTAGTATTAGTACACTTCCACAGTCAATGCAACAGGAAAAAAAAAAAAAAGAGGCGATTTAAAAGAAGCAGAAAAAGCAAATCCTAAGTGTTTTTCTGCTAAGGATCTTTAAAGCTTTCTCCTGAAATCAATCTCTAATCTCTCTCTTCTCTCTCAATCTCTCTCTCACACATGCATACACACAGTCATTCAAAACTCAGTTTAGTCAATTTGAAATACAGTGACAATTATAAAATATTGAGAATTTACCACAAATATCATTAAATTAAGAGCTTTAGGGATTGATCTCATCACTGGATATCTACAGAAATATATCTTTAAGTAGCTGCAAAGGGAGGATGATTAAGATCACACAATATACTGGGAATTCTTATCTAGGTAACACAGTTAAGAAGTAGCTTACAGGATAGTGAACACACACCACCCCAATTATTGGCTGGTAATGAACACAGCTTTGCAAAGCAGTAAAAAAAAAAAATTCTTTCCAGGGTGGCAATGACTCATTACCTGGAGAAATGATTAATTTCCTTCAAAGTTCAAGCCCCACACAATTATCTACTTTGCCTATATTTAAAGCTGGCTTGAGTTAGAGGCAATAGAATATCTACATCTGAGAACAGATTAGTTAAACTAGTATCTGATTCCATTTGCACGCTATCCTCAGTCTCGCTTCTGCATAAATCAGAGAGAGAACACAGGCGCCACAGCCCCAGGGTGACTTCATTATATTACTCCAGGAGAGCATGCATTTGTACCTCTTCATTCATGGTCTTGAAACCAGAGATACGACAGCATTGGTGGAGTACTGATGGGCTAAATGGCCAATTAGTCAAGCAGAAAATTAAGTCTACTTGGATGACAATTTCAAAAAATAATTTCGAAAACAGATCTTAAATAAGATTATGAACAATCACTTCTGTATACTTCCCAATGTTTTACATAACTTAGCCCACACAGTACAAGAAAACAAGGCTCCCTTTTATTATTGCTGTCTATGTTATTATTGTTACTATCGCTTCATTGTAACTACTAATAACAACTACTATTGTACTGTGGATTATATGGACACCACTAAAACGATGTCTTTTTACCATCTCATCGTTTCTTTTTTTTAACTGAAGAAACTTAAAAACCTGGTAGCTTGTATAAATTGTCAACTATGTACAACTAGTAAGGTACAAAGACAATGCTCAAATTCCAATTACTCTGACTTCAGAGCCTTCTCTGTGAGTACCACTGCTTTGCTTTTTTTCCTTTTTTTTTTTTTTCCAGCCTATGCAGAGGTTGTTTTCCATTGTTCTATACTGTTTTCATTTCCCATGGACAGAATACGTGTAATCTTAAACCATGACTTCTATAAGATTAAAACTGAGTGGAAAATTAAATCGATTAAATATTAAATTCAGGAAGTAAACCAATAATTTGGTGCTTCAGATGTTTTTGTGTATTTAGACATATATTGGAAACTTCGTATTCTGCAATATTATCTGCCCTCTCTAGTTTCTTTGATTCTTTCGACTCACATATAAAATTTAACACAGAAATTTTTAATCAGTTTTAGCTTGATCAGCAGGTAAGTATTATTTCTCACAGGCAACCAAGGAAATGGTAAGTATTATTGAGATGGTAGGGAAAAGGAGGCACATAAGGAAAAACACTACAAAAAATTCTATCAAAATTTACTTTGGCTTCTTCTTTAAAGTGTTTTGAGTTAATTATGCATTTCTGAAAACTCAGCCATGATCCCACAGAGGAAGAAAGCCTTTGCCTCACACAACAGGAAAACATTTAAGAACTGTATTTTTGAAGAGAAATACATAAGAGAAAATAAATTTAGATTCATCATGTACTTTCTGGTTTTGAAAAATTAGATTTTTGGCAAATTAAAATGCCCTGAGGATAAACGTTTAGTTTTTTTCTCCCGAATTAGTTAAATCTCTTCACTCATAATCAAGAACAATTGGTAATTGTGAGGGTAAGATTTGAATACACAAAAGTAAGCTTAAGTCAACCCTGAATTCCTGCCAAATGTTTATTTGGGAATATTATGTATGGATGCAGGGTTTTTAAATTCGAGTTTTCTTTTAATATTTATTGATTCAAAATTCAACTTTTCTATTTCATGTTTGAAGTCTATTTTATCAATTTACCCCAAATCATATCAGTCCACACATGGAAACTTTATCTTAAAAGGCAGAAACTTCTTTGCAATCTTCCCCTGGACTGTATGGCATTTGTGGGCA
Organism: Halichoerus grypus; assembly: GCF_964656455.1. Lineage (NCBI taxonomy): Eukaryota > Metazoa > Chordata > Mammalia > Carnivora > Phocidae > Halichoerus > Halichoerus grypus. The sequence continues at coordinate 42,214,166 of NC_135715.1, forward strand.
AATACTATGTATTACATCGTATCCCCAGTATTCGGACTTTGTCTGGAGTATGGTAGGCATTTAATGCATATCAAATTGAAACTAATTCCATGAAAAGACACTCAAGTTATTGATTCTTAGATTATATTGCCTCTAACATGACATTCCAAATTGCATCACTGTTTTGGCCTTCTAGTAAAGTAATTTTATTATTTTTTATAAACTTTACTTTCTTATTTATTATTTTTTAATTGAGGTGTAATTGATATACATTATATTACTTTCAGGCATATAACATTATGATTCAATATTTGTATATTTTATGAAATGACCACCACTGTAAGTCTAGTTAACATCTACCGTTACATAACATTTTTTTTTGTGATGAGAACTTTTAAGATCTACTTTTTTTTTTTTAAGATTTTATTTATTTTTTGAGAGAGAGACAGCAAGAAGGAACACAGGCAAGGGGAGTGAGAAAGGGAGAAGCAGGCTCCCCGCTGAGCAGGGAGCCCAATGTGGAACTCGATCCCAGGACCCTGGGATCATGACCTGAGCCGAAGGCAGACGCTTAATGACTGAGCCACCCAGGTGCCCCAAAGATCTACTTTCTTAGCAACTTGAAAATAAGCAATACAATGTTATCAACTATAGTCACCATGCCATACATTACATCCCCATGACTTACTAATTTTATAACTGGAAGTTTGTATTTTTGACCCCCTTTATTTATAATGAAGTTAAAAAGTAACTTTACTTTTAACAAAGCTAAGGTATCTTTAATGCTTCTCACCACTGTGCAACAGTAATTCATGCTATCAATATTTATTCAGGGTATATCAAGTATCTGTTCAACCTTTTAATTTTCATTTTTTTTTTTTTTAAAGATTTTATTTATTTGACAGAGAGAGACACAGCGAGAGAGGGGACACAAGCAGGGGGAGCAGGAGAGGAAGAAGCAGGCTTCCCGCGGAGCAGGAAGCCCGATGTGAGGCTCGATCCCAGGACCCTGGGATCATGACCTGAGCCGAAGGCAGACGCTTAACGACTGAGCCACCCAGGCGCCCCTAATTTTCATTTTTTTAGCTTTTACTGGCCCCTTGCCTTTTTTTTTTCCTTTACCAATAAGCTCTAGTTTCACTATTCAAAAAACATATTAAAATTGAATTAAAATATACTGAAAAGCAAACAAATGTGTAACTTATTTGCACATGACTATCACCTCAAACTACTCTGCTTTTGGATTATCAAACTCATGAGGAACACAGTCTGTAGCTAGAACCTCCATTTATTCTCTCTCTTCCTCTTTTTCCATTTCACTTACTTCTTTTTAGAGCTATTATCTCAAAAGTCACCAGTAATTTCCCATATACTAAAGTCAATACCCTGACTGCTTTTGTCAACAGTTTTAGTTGCCTTTTAGCATTTGTTAATTTATTATCCTCATTCCCCATAAAACAGTCTCCTCTACTGTCTTCTGTAGCAAGTGATAACTGATGATGTTCTCTGTCTTCTGATCGTTCTTTCTCTGCTTACTAGTCCTCCTCTATCTCACACTATACAAATGCAGTGATTCCCCCAAGTCCCTCCAAACACTCTTTTCCTTCTCCCATTTTTGTTTTCCACTGTAGAACAAAACTATCTCATATTGTCAAACTGTTAAATTGTTAACACCATCTGATCATACAAGATTGTCAAATTTATATTAATAGTTTGAACATATAAGCTTTTTGAATATTTCTAACTGCCTAGAGGTACTGTGCACCAAAATATCTTACTGGCAAATAAAACTCAATATAGCTAACACCAAATTAATCATTTATCTCCCCAAACTGATCACATATCTACTTTTAAATTAATAACACTGTCATTCACTCTAGCACAGATGTATAAAATAAATCATTTTCCATTTAAACCTAGTGGCTTTTGAATGAATATATATGTATATATAAAAAATCATATAAAAATATATAAATCAGGGGCGCCTGGGTGGCTCAGTCGTTAAGCGTCTGCCTTTGGCTCGGGTCATGATCCCAGGGTCCTGGGATCGAGCCCCGCATCGGGCTCCCTGCTCTGCAGGAAGCCTGCTTCTCCCTCTCCCACTCCCCCTGCTTGTGTTCCCTCTCTCGCTGTCTCTCTCTGTCAAATAAATAAATAAAATCTTTAAAAAAAAAAAATATATATATATATAAATCATATAAATATAATCATATATAATCTGAAAATTTGAGATATACAAGAAAAATAAAGAAATTCTGCAATCACACCAATCACTAAAACTAGCACAATTTTTTTTTTTTAAGATTTTATTTATTTATTTGACAGAGAGAGAGAAAGACACAGCGAGAAAGGGAACACAAGCAGGGGGAGTGGGAGAGGGAGAAGCAGGCTTCCCGCGGAGCAGGGAGCCCGATGCAGGGCTCAATCCCAGGACTCTGGGATCATGACTTGAGCCGAAGGCAGACGCTTAACGATTGAGCCACCCAGGCGCCCTAGCACAATATTTTTATAAGTTTCCATTAAAGAATGCACAGTAGAAAAATAATTGCACACATAAAAATCATAGTACCCTTATCTGGGTATGGGGTATTTGTCTAACAAAAATAAGATATTTCTCTTTATCTTCCACTGATTGTGTGGCATTTGTGGACAGTAACATATATAGCATTGAATCCCCAATGTCTTCTTTTCTGAGAGTTTCTCCAGGACTATAAGAATTGAGACCATCATTTCCTCCACTAGGGAGTTTTCAAAAAACTAGTGAATGAAATGCCATTTGTTTAAACATATGAGTACAATGGTTGTCATCTTCACATTAAATCACATTCAAAAGTAAGTTGATTCTGCTGAAACGAATTTTTCAGCTGGTTATAAAAAGACCTGAAGGAATCAGTGCTTCTTAATCTTGACTTAGGATCACCTTGGGAACTTTTTAAAAAAATCGTAAAGTCTGGAACAACTCTACAGACCAGCTATCTCAGAATCTCTGGGGGTGGTACTGAGCCAGCATTTTCATAGCTTCCCAGGTGACTCTATAGAGACTTTGAGTCAAAAATCCATATTTAGGTAAAAAGAGTGTTACAGTTTATATGTTTTACCTTCCCATTCCTATAATGAGTTGAGAGATTTCCATTTTTGTTTTGTTTTTGTTTTATCTGAAATGATGAAAAACCACATTCTGACATATATGACTCCAATACCAGAGTCTGAATGATTTTATGGGGGTGATTTTGCTCCTGGCAGTGGAGAACTTCTCAAATTTGGCGCTACTGACAATTTAGACAGTATAATTTGATGCCTATGTGACAATCAAAAATGTCTCCAGACACTGACAAATGTCCTCTAGGCAGCAAAACCACTTCTGGGTGACAACCACTGGTATAGAACCATAGAAGGAAATGTCTAAGACAAGAAGCAAAGAGGGACTGTACTGGAATGAGAAAAGATGGCTAGACAGTGTTTTGCTACTGGGGAGAAATGGGGAAATTCTGATTTAGAATATTTTTTTTATCTGATCTAAGATGTCAGGGATATTAAAATGTACAACTGAATTAAAAAGAAAAACTCTATGTATTAAACTATGATATAGTATCTATTATTACCTTGACATTGGAATAGGAAAATATAGAGCTCAAAAACTGACAAAATCCTGTACATTCAATATTTTATGTACCACAATTTGCAAGGCTATGGAAACCTTAAAATTTATACATATCACACAGAGATCCAGAGAATTATATACATTTAATTATCACATTGCACAAATTGCTTGTAATTTACTTTCACTTAATAGTACATTATGATCATTGTGCCATGTACAGTAATCATTAATATTTTATTAGAATGTGTCTTAATGTATTAAAATAAATAAAGAGGTCTTTAGCATTTTCCCCATTATAAGGTCTTATTATAGGACTATCTTAAAACCCTGGCAAGTGTTACATTTCAGAGTTTATATTACTGCAACACTGAAGAGTCAACTTTATAGTTCTTACAATTAATTTAGAAGGAAAAAATACCCATATTTGAAATAACTTGCTGTAAACATAATAATTAACAACTTGCATTAAATCCTCTTGTTAGTTTTTCTGTAATAAAGAATTTTAGCATTGTCAAAATCTTTTATTCTCTAAATTCTACACTCACTTCCTTACACCACAGATGCATAAGGGATGGTCCAAACAAAAGCATACTGTTAATATGAGAATGCTTTATCCCAAAGCCTGAAATGGCAACTTCTACATCTGACTTTGATGTCCCAAGCATTCTATTAGGCCTATGTCTTAATCTTGGCCCTTGAAGTTTTGCAACGTTATGATCAGAAGAAGAATGACAGAAAAAATAAAGAACCTCAGGGAGAGAGCACCAAGATAAAATGGTTTTTTATCAAATTTGAGCACAGCATTGGCTCAAATTTCCCACCTTTACATGAGAAGGCCCTCCTGATGTAGAGGAAGCTTTATTCCCAGTTTACCATGCTGGTTGGATGGGAGGCAAAAGCAGTAAAGTCAAGACAGCATGAACACAAGGTAATTTTATAAAAAGTATTCTTAAAGAGGTCACAAATTACCGAATATAATATGGAAACACAAGGTTTTAACCTCTTTGATCATCAAAGTAGTATCTCCAGCTCTAGTCAGTGATGCTAGGGTTCCCATTCTTAGAACCATGACTCCTAGGCACAGAATGAGGCAGATGGGGGCCCAGAACACCCCCCAGAAACAAAGGGGATCATGCTTCCTAGATGCAAGAGTGAATGACCCACACATCTGCTTCCACTCCCAATTCCTGAACCCCACCTTCTCTTCCTTCTTCCTGGGTTGCCTGAGATAGAGGCTTTTTCACACTCTCAGAGGCCGTGGTTCAAGGAACTCTTCAAATCTCCACAAAATGAGGTCATTTTGTTCTCTCCTTGTAACTCTTAAAAATGGTTTAGCATTTTCCTGAAGGAGAACTCTTTGATGTAGCTATATATATAAGAAAAACTAGACTCTCTACTTACATATTTTAAAAATGGAAGTCATATTATTCTCAAATGATAAAGCATTAAGTAGGATTTCTGAGATCTGAATTAAATAGAGAAAAGGATTTTCCACACTCTTGTTTTTTTTAATGATTTTTTTTTTTTTAAAGATTTTATGTATTCATTTGTGACACGGAGGTAGAGAGAGAGAGAGAGCATGAGCAGGGGGAGAGGCAGAGGGAGAGGGAGAAGCAGGCTTCCTGCTGAGCCAGGAGTCAGAAGTGGGGCTCGATCCCAGGACCCTGGGATCATGACCTGTGTCAAAGGCAGACGCTTAACCATCTGAGCTACCCAGACTCCCCCACTCTTAATGTTTTGTAAAGAATTTGCTCATTCCACTCTACTCTGAAAGACAAGCTCTGTATAAAGCTGTCATGATTCCAATATTTATCATGATATTTTTAATTTCTGCAAAATTTTGAACTACCCTGATTCATCATATTTGCTTTGGATGATAGCATAAAATAAGAAAATAGCAATAACTAAGGGAGCACAGGGTTATACAGACATATGGCCAGTGACCAGATTCAGGGAAAAGGATCCTCATTAAATTATTTAAGTGCAGGCAAAAATTAAATTCACTTACTACAGTCCAATGTGCAAGTACAGAGGAGTTGTTCTTTCTCTATTTCCTGCTCTACCTGCCATCATAAAAAAAAGGTATAATATGAAATTTGCGATAAAATATTACTCTTATGCTATACTATAAACCACTCAGTTGATATTTATATCGTACTTTAAACCTAAGAAGATAATGTGGATCCATCAGAGTATTACAGTTTTGCTCTCAAATTTGAAAATACACTTCTGAATTATATTATAGCTTCTATTTAGTTGAACTTCTTTATACTGTTAAAGCCAAATGGAATACTGCTCACAAGCTGTCTTATTCTAATGAGTGCCCAGGGGTTGGGTGGTGGGGAGCTTGTTGAAAGGATTTTAGAATTATAAGTTCTTTAGGGCATGGATTTATCTGTATGATAACCTTTCTGAGACACTATTTCCATTTACATCACTTTATGAATAATGAATAATAATGACAGTGCAAGTTCTATTAAAGATTTTAGTGCCTTGGTAGGTGAATCAAATTACTACTTATAAATTAAAATCACCATTCATATAAGCTGTAACATTCCATACTGGTGCTTCTCTAAAATGTATGAGTTTTTTTCTCCTTGAAAATGTTTTTTTCCTCAGTGATACTATATAATAAAACAGAGGATTTAGAAGTCCATTAGAGTACTATTTTATTTGTTCACACTGGAAAATGATGGAAAGATTTAGACATTAGAAAACATAAATTGCAACAGAATTATAGTAATTACCTACTTACTAATTTCTAGTAATATGTCTATTAATAACTCCTAATTTCACTGCCTTGAGTTTCCTTTGAAAGTCTTTTAAATTAAATAATTAAAAGTCATCTGGAGGGACATCTGTTTCCACTATGATGGAAGAACTGGCACCGGGCCAGCACCCTAAGCTTAATAACCGTTAACACTGGACAAAATATTGGAGAAAACTGTTTTGAGGCAAGAACTATAAAACTGTGATTCATAAGAGAAGGAAACTCATGTGAAGAACCCCATTATGACCCAGTTCTCAAACGGAAGACATTTTAGACCTCTGGTGAAAGATGCTTAAGTTCAAGCTTACCAGGGTGGTGCCAGGAAAGAGAGGAGACAGATTAGAGCTGGGGACCAGGACCTTTCTGTTACCTACAGACAAAAGAGCAGGAGCTGTGAAGCAGGGGGAGGGGAAGTCAAAAAGCAGTCCATAAGACTATTCCCTGGGAGTCCTTGGTGGAGGGCGAGGAAGACGGGACTTACCAGAAAGGACTGCTACAGAATGGAGAATAGAACAGAGATAATGAGCTTCAGATTTAAATGTAGCCTCTGTTAGGGAGAATCTGTGAGGTGGCCAAGGTTCTTCTCTCACCTCTTCAGCTTGGCAGGACTCAATGTCCAAACTTGGCCTCCTTACGCTTATTTTCAGGGATTGCATCCACCCTGCCCTATGCCTTCATATGCTCCCAGTGAAGGCAGTAGTATCAGGATACAGCTAAAGTAGGACACAGTGAGGAAATTATAACCTTTCCTACCTAGGAAAAGGAGGAAGGTTTAAAATCCATGATGGGGGCACCTGGGTGGCTCAGTCGGTTAAGTGTCTGCCTTCGGCTCAGGTCGTGGTCTTGGGGTCCTGGGATCAAGCCCCACATCGGGCTCCCTGCTCAGTGGGGAGTCCACTTCTCCTTCTCCCTCTGCCCCTCTCCCCCACTTATGCTCTTTCTCTCTCTTGCTCTCTCTCTCAAGTAAATAAAATCTTTAAAAAAAAATAAAATGAAATAAAATCCATGATGTAATGGAATGTTAAGAAAGAAACAAACAAAAAAGAAACAAGAAAAAGAAAAGCTAATTAAAACCAAAATAAATAGAAGGTAAGGTTGTTTTAAAAGCCAAAATTTAGTTCTTGGAAAAATGCCATAAAATTGTTAAAACTATATAAACACTAATCAAGGCAAAAGAGAAACACACCCATGCACGTGCACAGTCAGGAATGAAACAGGGTATCACTATAACTTCCATAGACATTAAAAAGACAAAAAGGAAATACTATGATCAAAATCATGTTAAATTTTTTGCCAAAAAAAGGAAATGAACAAGTCTAAAAAACACAACTTAACAACAATGAACAAGTCCTTAAAAAACACAACTAAAGTTTAATGAAGAAGAAATATAATCTGAATATTCCTATAGGTAGCAAATATATTAAATCAAATATTTTCCCATAAAGGAAATTCAATGCCCATATGGTTTCACTAATGACTTCTACCAAACATTCTGAGGAAAAACTACACAAAAAGTACACAAAGCCTTTCAGAAAGTAAAAATGAATGAGATTCTGTTTAAGTCATTTTATGAAGACAGTATTACCAGGATACCAAAAACTGACAAAAGATCTTACACGAGAAAAGAATGTTATTCTTTATGAACACAGGCAACAAATTCTCTACAAATACTCTCAACAAATATTACCAAATCAAATCCAGCAATATTTAAAACACATAAAATATTTTAGCTAGGATTGTAAGCCCAGTAAGTACAATTTAAAATGCTTAATGTCATTTGTCATGAGGCCAAAGCAAATTAAAACCACACTAAGGGGTGCCTGGGTGGCTCAGTTGGTTAAGTGACTGCCTTCAGCTCAGGTCATGATCCCGGAGTCCCTGGATGGAGTCCCACATCAGGTTCCCTGCTCAGCGGGGAGTCTGCTTCTCCCTCTGACCTTCTCTCCTCTCATGCTCTCTCTCACTCTTTCTCTCTCTCAAAAACAAACAAAAAAACCACACTGAGACAATATTACAAACTTACCAGTCTGACTACAATTAAAAATTAAAAGAATTACGATGCCAAATATTGGCTAGGTTTTGGAAAATTGTAACTTTCATACATTGCCGGTAGAACTCTAAAGCTGGTAAAACTGTAGAAAACAGTTTGACACTTTCTTTAGTTAAATATTCAGTTACCATATGATCCAACAATTGCATACCCCAGGCTTTCACCAAAGAGAAATAAAAACAGATGTCCACAGGAAAACAACAACAACACACACACACACAAAACCCATTCAGACAAATTGTCATGACAACTTTAGTTATGATAGCCGAAACTGAAAACAGCCCAGTTATCCATCAACAGATGAATGGATAAACAAACTGGAACCCATACCATGGAACGCTGCTCAACAATTTAAAAAATAAAATAAAAAAACAGTAAATTGCAATAGCATGAGTGGATTCCAAAGTTACTATGCTGAAAGAAGAACCCAAACACAAAACAGTGTATTTGTATGTTTTCATTTCCACCGTGACAGAAAACAGATCATTGTTTACTGTGATTGTATACAGTACAAGGGAAGGGGATGCATTGCAAAATGGCATGAGGGGACTTTCTGGAATAATAAACATATTGTGTATTTGAATTTGATTGATGATTACTTAAATGTGTATATTTTGATACTTATTGAACTGTGAAATTAATATTTGTTCATTATATGGTATGTATACAAAGTACATGGATTATGTATATTCAATATTGAGTATGTATGTATAGTTTATTATGTGTAATATATAACTGTTTTTGTTATATTAAAATTAATTTTATATCACACATATTACCTCTACTCACAATCAGAGCAAGACCTCAAGGCAATCACTTACTTTTTTATTTTTAATTTAAATTCAATTAATTAACATGTATTAATTTGTTTCAGGGATACAGGTCTGTGAATCACTTACATTTCTTAACAAAATATTAACTTCATTATCTACATGGTTGTTGGCCAAAATATTACCTTTTATTTCAATCAACAACATGGTATATTCTAGAAGGCCCAACTAATGATTTGATTTTTACAAATTCTGACAATTACAATTAGTTTCCAAAGGCTTGGTTGACACAACCTACTTCATAATAATGTACAATGTCGTACATTGTATATAATGACTGTGGTACATGTCCCAACTTCCCCAAAGTAATATGTCATCTACTTATAGAAATTCTCTTTTAGAATTATAAATTTAAATTAGGAACTCAATTTTTACTAAAATGCAATGTAAGTAAGCTTCATTATGTATAATCTCACTTGATCTCATACTAGGCAATAAGGGATAATATTATATTTTAGAGACAAAGGTATATTCTGCTGTTTAATACATTTTCAATAAAAATATGATTTTTATTGAAATACAATTTTATTGAAATAAATTTCATTGAAATACAATTCAACTCCATTAGAGATGAAAAAAAGCACACAAATGTTTTTTAATTTACCTTTGCACAACTACAAAAATGTTTGCTAACTGTATCCAAAGTTTTAATCTTTTATTTCAATTTAAGCACTGAAACAAAAAATTAATTTAAGACTTTCTAGAAAAGTGTATTGAACTGTGAAATATAGATAAGTAATAGTTATACATGAGATTTTTACATGGAACCATTTTACTGAGGAATTAATAACAATGCACACGGAAACAGCAAAGTAGTCACTCTTAAAAATGTTCTACTCAAGGCAGACATTTTATTCTTTTTCCTAATTCCAACAGAACTCACTTTGACTTGTTACAATTCTAGATATCTTCAAGCAACAAAACACCCAAGAATCTGATCTGGAGTTGATGAATTCTTTTTTTGTTTTGTTTTGTTTTGTTTTGTTTTATTAAATGATTTATTAAAGAAAAAGATATTTCTTGACCTTACTTTCCCCCCCTTTTACAAAAATAAACTAATAAGTTAGACAAGGGCAAGTGATAAACTCTGCCATTCAAAAGATTCTCCAAATAGAAAACACAATGGTGTCTGTTGGATACTCTTTTTTTTTTTTTGATGAATTCTTAAACATAACACAGCTTCTGAACCGATCTAAAGAAAATAAATATATCATTTTGCTTGTAGAAACCCTAACCTTTATCTAAGATGTTAATCAGAAAGAAAATGTATATGAGGAGAAAGAAAATAACAAAAGTACAGTTGACAGCAAGGCCAGGAACCCACTGCTTAATTGAGAAGAAAAAATAGACATATGCCCAGTTTAGTCATCAGACTAAGTTCAGTATTATGATGTCTCTGCAAATGAAAGATCACGAAGAAAGAGCAAGTACTAATCCTCAAGTTCACTGTGAAAAGTTAAGAAGCATCAGCTACTCTCATTACGTGTGTTTGTGTGTGTGCATGTGTAATCTGATTTTTAAAAAATTAATTTTACATTCTGAATCATGGAACCATTACTGGTAGACATTTTTTTAAAATAACACACTCTGTGTAATTAAGGTTACATTTCTAATACATAAACAGTGTGGGCTGTTTAATCAGTAATATTGTTCCATTTTATTACAGATTCGAAATAATGAGGGTTAAAACTTCATGAGTAATATTTTTAAAATTTAAATTATGTATTAGGCAATAAGGGAGAAGCTTTCAGATACAGTGTTTTATATTGCCTTTAATATAATCCTCTGAAGTAGGAGTTATCATCCAGATTTTTTAAATGAATAATTTAATTTCTGCAAGCCTGATCCACCTATGCGTGGTAAAGCCAGGATTCATATGCTTACCTTTTCAATCATAACACCAATATTCTTTCTAATACACTGGTATGCCTACTGGGAAAAAAAAAAAAAGAAACAATCGCGAAACTGGAATGACTAAAAGTAATAACAATTTTTCCTAACATGTTAATATATAGTGACAAACTCACCAGGGGACAATTTGGTCACAAAGAGCACTGTAGAATTATTCAAACTTATATCACAAACTTGGCTAATGACTACTCTTATGGAAAATCAAAGAAGTCAAAGAGTGTTCAACCCATTTTACTTCAGACCCAGAAAGTTCTTAATCTAAGGTAAACTTACTAAATTATCTGATCAGACAAGATACATAAATTAATCATAAAATACATTTCAATATGTATTGAGTAATGTGTTAAATGTAAAAAAATTTACCCTTTACTGAGCTAATTGCAAACAGCAGAACTGTGAAACAGATTATGACATTTTTACATTTACATCTGTTTTATTCAATATCATGCAGTCTATTAGCACACATATCATTGAATATATGTGAAATATTAAATAAAAATCCTTATTGTGTGACATGCAGAACATATTTACAATTACATTATATATATAAAATAATGATTGAAGGGCATACAAAATAAAACAGTTTAAAATTGTCATGTAGCAGTGATACGATTTTTCCTCTTTATTTTATATTTATCTATTTTAATATCATTCATGAATGTGCACACAGTGCATTTTATGCTTTCTTACAATGCAAAAGTGTGCAGGGTATATAAAGACACAGGCAAATTTAATAATTTAGGAAAGGGAAAGGATACCTAGTTCCTGGATGATACAAATGGTACAATACATAAATGCATTCAACTTGTACAGAAAGTTCGGGTGACTGTTTTCAGAATTGATGGGCTGCTGGCTTACTTTTCCTACTTAATGGCTTATTTTTCCTACTTAACTCTGACAGGGCAAAATGCATGTTTCTAGCATACTTTTTATGAAAAATAACAATTCGCTAACAAACAATAATATATGCTGAAAATGCTAAAATGTTAATTTTATCACAATAAATACAAAAAAGCTCTAAATTTTCAAGTAAGCTAACAATTATTAAACAAATAATATCCAAGTCTTACTGAGAGAACACATTCAAAATGCAATGTCATTTAAGGGGTTTGGGCATGTAGTAGCAAGAACAATTGCTATTAATTACAGTCACCCAGCAACTGAAAACCCTAGGGAAGATGTGATTGTGTTCATGCCCAAAAGTGAAGTAGGGGTAGTTTCTGGCACTATGAAAAGTTCAGCTATAAAGCATCCACTTGAGGGAATGAGAGTCCCTGATCCTGGCCAGTTTATCAGGAGTCAACCCAAAGACAATTTCTGGGGTCATCCACCTCACAATTCAGTTTGTATCTCCAGTTTGCTTCTCCAAATCATGAGTCAAAGTTTGACCCATGGGCCAAATCTAAAGATTGGGAATCTGGTTTTAGTATTTGAGATGTGAGATTAAATGCAGTAATGATCTCATTACCTTTGGAAAATTGGGCATCCACAGCCCATCATATGCAGTGGCCGTCAGACTGTTGAACAAGCAGGTAAATTAAAAATACAACTCTAGAAGAGAATATGCATGTGAGATATTCCTTGTTAATTAAAATTATTTCTTTCATTTCTCAGATGATTCATTCTGGGTCTTTCTGTTTAGTGCCAGTTTGGCTGGAAATATTTGAATCTTAAACCAAAAAGAGCAAAAACTTTGAATCATTAAGAGTTTTATGTATGTGTATTTGGTATATGTGTATTCAAGTACTGTGCCTAATCTTTTTTAACATCTGTTACCTGACAATGAGTTATTTAACTTAGTTTTCACTTCACTAAGTATGCAATAAGCCTTTTCATGAAAGCAAAATTTGCTGAATAAAACAATTCTTCTTTCATGTCTGCATATTCTATTCTAGAACTGAGTTTTATCACAATCTTAACCTAAGTAATGCATATACACTGATAGAAAATATTCTATGGGATATAAGCAAGTATAGATAATCTGACAGTCAAATATGATTTCGTACATAATAAAGAGAAATGAAAGCAAGAATTCCATCTATTTTAAATTATATAAAAAATAAGAGGACTTTATTTATAATAGGTTTCTACATATAATGATTTAATGAATTTTACTGTAAAAAATCTAGTACTATATCCCTTTTTGTGTAGCATTGCTATGTGTGTTTTTCCGTGTTGGTATTTGATATTACATCTTTATGTCAAAATAAAAATACAAGGGAAAAAGAATAAATTAGAATTTCACAAAAAATTAATTTGAGGAAGACATGATGAAAAATTAAATAGAAACTACCCATAGTTCTCATATACTTACCTCTATTCTCAGTGTCCCTTATTTGTAATACCTTATATTTGTGTGAAATGTTTGTCATAACTGAAAAACTAATAGATACATTATTATTAACTAAAGCCCATCATTCATGTTGGTGTTCATTCTTTGCATTGTATAGATCTATGGGTTTTGTCAAATGCATAATATCATGGATCTACCACTGCAGTATTATACAGAGTATTTTCACTGCCATAAAAATTTCCCATGTTTCACATATTCATCCCTCTTCCCTCTCCCTGGACTATCTTTTCAAGAATTATCTAAGCAATTTAGTCATATGGTGGACACATTAGAAAAATAAAAGTCTGTTCAGAAAGAAGAAGTTAGAAATGGGTGCTAAATCAAAAATCATTATCATCCACTATATGAGGAATGGAAGTCTGAGTGAGGTAGTGTCTATGTTACTATGTTACCTACTGGGAGCCAACAGATGTTCCGAAAAAGTTTAAGTAAACGCCAGCATACAAATGGAAACACATACCAAACTCTTCATTTGATTTGTCTGTGCTCTTTTTGGTTTGAGATTCAAATATTTCTAGCCAAGATGGCATTACTCAGAAAGAGTCTTCATTATGCACATTTTACAACTGTTAAGTTTGAGCAGGTTAATGCATAATATTTCTCTAACTCCAGAAAAGAGAGGCCATGACACTCCTCATTAAATGAATATTTCCTTCATTTTTTCCCAATATTTTACATTTCTTCAAAAGTGCACATTTCTTAAAAATTAAAATTAAATTATAGCTATATACACTAAACGCAATTTCAGATTATCTAAACTTTAAAATGTATACAAATTAGAAATTGTTTTAGTTATTATAAAGCTTATTGTGCTTTACTGAAAAGCCGTTAAAAATAAAAATATCACAGCAAAACCTAAGGCAAAGTGCTTAATTCTAAACATGAGATAAGCTCATTCAATTTTTTGAAATGCAGAGAGCCCTATGTGTATTGGTGGATTTTTCTGTTCATTTGATTTAGAGAATTGATTCATTTGAATTATCTTCTATTTTCCTGTAAATACTATGTACATTTATCCCTCTTTACCACTTTCTGTTTTTTCTTTCCTAGGTGAGTCATTGGGTTATCTGAATTGCCTAGGAAGCCACCGTCATAAGAAAAATTAAAAGTGAGTAAGGAAACAGATACCAGAATCTGTTTTCTTTTGCTTTGTTATCTTTATGCATGGCATTTTACTTACAAAGCAAACAGATGCATAGGTGTGATGGAAATGCCAACTCTGAATGAGTAAATATCATCAGTACCCCAAATAGTTCCATAGAATACAAATAGGTTTTTTAGACTTTAGGATTTTTGAAGAGATTGAGATCAAGCCAGAGTTTTACTGTGTCTTTTTGTGTTCATACTTATTTTGCGATTTCAGAAGGTAGGACCTCCAAGATGAGACTGAAAGGATTATACCTAGAACCAAGGAGGGATCGAGATGTTTGGAGTTTTTCCAAAAGGGATAAATTGAAGATCCATTAACAGATATAGGGATGACTATGCCTGGAACTGAAGGATGGATGTCCAATCAAAGTGCCATTACTTTATATTTCACAGAAAATCTGGATGATATTTGAAACGTGTCAATACCTCACGAAGAATAGAGAAGATGTTAAGAATCCTCTTTGTTCTTATAACTTAGGGGTTTCATTAACCTCTGCAATCAGACTAGGTATCCTTCCAGAATATGATTTGAGATATCCTGCTGTGGTAGAGATTACCAGTGCTAACTCTGTATAAGGCTCTTCTCCCTGTCTAGGCACATGGAATAATCACACTTCCCCACCTTTCTTGAACTTAGGTTGATATTACTAATTCTGGTCAATGAAGTCTGAGTAGAAATAAATGCAACTTTCACTTCTGAATTAAGGCATTTAAGTGGTACATGGGTGGCTTAGTTGGTTAAGTGTCTGCCTTTGGCTCACGTCATGATCTCAGGGTCCTGGAATCGAGCCCCGTATCAGACTCCCTGCCCAGCAGGGAGCCTGCTTCTCCCTCTCCCTCTGCAGCTCCCCATGCTTGTGCTCCTTCTCTCACACATTCTCTCTCTCTCAAATACATAAAATCTTTTTAAAAAATTAAAAAATAAAGCATTTATTTGGTAGTACAAGGTTTTCTAGCATGCTCTTTCTTTGACATTGTGATAGCAAAGCATATGTTGAGATGGATATGCCATAAGATCAGAGTATCACTGAGCCACTACACAGAGGATCGCTTATATGTAACATTATCCTTTTTTTTTTTTTTTTTTTTTATTAAGTAGGCTCCATGCCCTGCATGAAGCCCAACATGGGGCTTGAACTCACAACCCGGAGATAAAGACCTGAGCTGAGATCAAGAGTCGGACGCTTAGCTAACTGAGCCACCCAGGTGCCCCACATTACCCAATTTCTAAGGTAAATTTGGTTTTATGTGAAATGAGTTTTCTTGTTTTTAGCAAGCAAGATTTATGCTCATTAATGCAGCATAACCCAACTAATCCTGATGAGATACTGGTCCACACACTATAATATCCACCCTTAAAATCAAATTGTGTAAACACCTGATGCTTCTAAGATGGCACCAAGGTGGAGAGGACTCGGGGGAGGCTGGTATATGCGCAGCTTTATCAACAGTGAATTTCACACACTTTAAAGTCCTGGGGCTTGTGACCTCTTATCTGAGTAAGATGGTAGAACCCAAAAATAAAAAAAATAAGAACTCTTTAAAATATAAAAACTATGAGAAATTTTAATACATTATACTACTGTCAGTCAAGATGCCTAAAAAAACTTATTTTCCTTACCATGTTTTTAGGAAATAGAAATGACAGAAGGAAAAACCTCCCATCCCTGATGCTCTAAATAGCTTATTTCTGGTCTTTATAGATGGCTGCATTAAATATTATGCAAACTAAGCAACCAATCAAGAAAAAGTATTATTTCTACAGAAATAACATTTGACATGTAATATAGTTTATGTAAAATCATGTGTGCATTTGCATAAACAAGAGTAAATAATTTAAAAACAAGAGTAAAGAATGCTTTTGATTTAATGTTAAGTAAAAAAAATCAGATTATAAAAGCAAAACATATATATTTGCATAAATTTAATACATGCATATATGGAGGCAATGACTAGGTGTCATGTAAAATATCATTATATATACATAAATATATATTTTCATAACAAGTGAGAGTATGTGAATATATATTGTATAAAAATTGTATTTATTTTAAAATTTATTTAACAAATAATAAATATACACTACTGTAAGTAAAAAATCACTGGAAATTGCTATGTAAAGCTTATATTATTTAAGACTTATGCATGATATTTAAGGGTATAAGAAAGTGCACATAAGGAATTATTATTCCTTAGAATGTTTGTCTAGAATGCATTTTGATGTCAAGGAATAAGTGAAATCATACATTTTCACATGAAGATTTTAAAATATAGTTTTAGTGGACTAATTGCTTCTTTCAGTTTCATTATTTAAAATCTGACTTGCTCATACACATACTAGGTATTTAATCACATCACTGTTAGAATCTCTGTGATTTGTAAGTTCCTTAACAGCAAATCTGATTTTAATATCTCCTACCATGTCCAATACAGACTTTTACAATAATATAACTTAATAAATCATACCAGATGACAGAATTGTTTGAATTTTATTTAACAAATATCTTCTCCCAGCTTATATTAATAATCAGAAATTTGATTTCACGTAACTTTTTTTTAAGAGTTTTGTCCCCAACTTGAAGTTGGTATTAGAATACAGAAATACTCAATTAGGTTATGTTTAAATATATTAGGTTTTGTTTATGTAGATTGATACAATAAAGCCCTAAGCATATTTAAAGACATTTATTATGGGTACATAAAAGATGAAAAGCAATTCATTATAGGATATGTATGTTTAACTTGATTTAAACCTTTTCCACTATTTAAAATTTTCTTTAAAATAGTTACGTAAAACATATATCAAGTAGAAATTTAAACTAGTCATCTACTGTTTGCTGAACATAAATATATTCATATTCCAGAAATATATTCATTTATCCATAAAGATAAATTATGGAAATTGCCTTGAAGAAGGCGTACAGGAAATTGTAAGGACAGGAATATTCTGCATGTTAGAAACAGAGGGGAGACTGGCCTAAGATTTGGGATGAGATAAAAGCTGGAGGTGATTGACATTAAGTACCCCTAAATCTTAAAATGAGGAGGAGTTACAAAAAATTTCAAAAATGGAAAGCTGCAGTTTGAGGAGTGTATGATGAAAGAAGTGCTTCCGTAGGCAAATAATAAGGGCCAGCAACAGAATGGGAGGAAAATCAGGGGAAAAAATATCCAAGAAGTTAACACGTTTATATTTGTAAACCTGCTCTTCCCCCAAATCTCATTCTAAAACCCATACAAATCTGTTCTCCATTTGACAATTACTACCCTCAGCTTTTATCTCAGGTTATGGCAACTCATTGTTCCAGAAATTCTGCCTAAGGATCTTGGCGGTATCCTTGATGTCTTTTTTCTTTCTCACCCTATGTCTATTCTTTTATGAAAACTCATGGATTAATTTTCCAATTTTATCTAGAATTGGGCTCTCTGTCAACTCTCACTGCCATCACCATGGTCTCACTACCATTATCTCCTGACTGGATAGCTATAATAGACTGCTACTTGGTCTTATTTCTATGCCTGCCCACTGACAATTATTCTCTTTGGGGTGGGGGGAGCCCCCCATTTGAATAAAAGTAAAAACTGATGTCCTTAAAATGGTTTATGAAGCCCTTCATGATCTAGTTTTCTATTTACCCACCCTCTCTATTCTGTCTTGAACCACTGTCCGCCTTGCTTATTCCACTCCAGCCACCTCTGACTCCTTGATATTCCCCATACACCAGCTGTGCTCCAGCCTTAGGACCTTTGCACTAGCGACTCCACTCAGCCTGAAACACTCAGCAGCTTTTACAGCTGACTTCCTTACCTTGTTTAATTATTTGCTTGATTACCACTTTTCAATGAGGCCTACTCTAGTCACATCATTTAATACTAAGTACTCCAGGCCCTCAGTACTTCCACTCCTGCACATCTTGCTTTACTTGTCCTTTTCCAGCAGTAATTTAGTATATATCAATTCTTGTATTTTTCCTACGTTATAAACTCCAAAAAGGCAGAGAAATCATTTTTATATTTATTGATGTATTCCGGGTGCCTAGAACACAACCAAAAACATAGTAAGTGTATAATATCTACTTCTTGACTAGATTAAACACAGGAATAAAAGTTGCAAGGAAGATGTGGTTGGCAAGCTGCCAAATTGTACTGAGAAATCAAGTAAAATCTAGATTGGTTTCTGAATCAGCCATGGTTCCTTAAAAAAGAAAACAAAGACAATGAAGATGTTGAAAAGGACAAAGAAGGAGAAGATGGAAAAGAAGAGGGAGAAGGAGAAGGAGCTGGAGGTTCTCTGAGTAGGAAGAAATAGGATACAGGACTCAGAGGCTTACACAAATATTGAGAATCCTTAAAAAAAAAAAAAAAAAACTCAGTAAGTATGGCTATAGGAATCATGGTGCCTGAAGCACCACAATGGATGATTTTCCGGAAGATTCTCTGAAGCCTGTAACAAACCTCACAAACTGCCTGCCAAGGCCCAGGAACTTGCCCTAATTTGCCTCCTCACAAATCTCTTCTGCCTTCCAAATCTCAAATGAATGTGTTTCATTAGTGGAATACATATAAAACCCTACTGGAAAGGGAGTGTAGAAAATCTAATTTCAGGGCTTTCAGTTCCTGTTGTACTGGGAGGAGCCGCAACCATTGAGAGAACCATGTTAAAGATATGCACATGAAAGTGTTTTGAGGACATTTAAGAAAAAAATATGAGATTAAGAACATAGTAGAACGATGTCTGTTAAGTTAAAAATCATTTCTTTGCTGACTTAAGAACTAGAAAGACAATAGTATAGTCGATACATTTAGGTGCAGATCATTAATCGTTAAAAAAAAAAATCTTTTTTTTTAGAAAGGCACTTCTTTTCTTTAAACGAGTACGAAAATGATTACTCAGAGTAATGAAAAAGAGAATGAAATTCCAAACTGTCAGAGTATATCCCGAGGCACAGTGCTAAAGGGGCCGTGAATAATTTTTTTTTCATGAATAATTTCTTGACATTAAGTCACAATCTTTAGTTACTGAATGAATGAATTGGACACTGAAGGCTCAGGGAAACACTAGAATATTTTTTTTAAATGTATTTGGTTAATCAGATTTATTTGCTGAATCAAATGCACTATAAATTTATTTAACTACACATGCTTTCTTTTCCCACTGCCTATGTACCATCTTACAAGTTAGTTCTCCACAAAACACATACATATTGAGAAACATTGTCCCAAACATACAAGTTCTAGAATAATTAATACAGAATTGTTATGAATTCCATAATGAAGTCTATGGACTTTTATTGTATTTTCCAATACCTGGTGGATTTATATGGTTGATATTAAAATTTACATATTTTTACAATTTTTTAAAAAGATTTTATTTATTTATTTGACAGAGAGACAGTGAGAGAGGGAACACAAGTACGGGGAGTGGGAGAGGGAGAAGCAGGCTTCCCGCCGGGCAGGGAGCCTGATGTGGGGCTCGATCCCAGGACCCTGAGACCATGACATGAGCCGAAGGCAGCCGCTTACCCAACTGAGCCACCCAGGCACCCCTAAAATTTACATATTTTTAGAGGTTCCTTACTTAGTGGAAATTTTAATTTGGGGATGATATAAATTTATATTCCAAATCAAACAAAGCCGCCATATTTCCATTTGCTCTATCTTACTTCTGTTTTTGCCTTGATATCCCTAAAACTGTCCATGAACATATGAGACTTTCACCTCAGCTTCTATTTACATGGCCAGAGCTAACCTCTCATTCCTGCAAGAAAAATGTCTTTGCTTCCTGATAATTTTTTGTTTGTAATTTTCCACTGTAAATTCTGAATGAGCTCAGTAGTGGGAATAATACCGAATGCTAATTGGAAGTTTTGACACCAGACAGATGAATCTTGTCAAGCAAAGATTCTAACAAGTCCTTTCCTGTCTCCAGCAGGAGTATAATTTTCTCCCCACCCGACTAATTGTGCTGCTCTTACCTCTTCACCCCTGGTAGAATCGACCGCCTTAGGAGTGTGGAACACTCCCCTACTCCTCCATCTGTCATTTTCACCGTTCAGTCAAAATGAGCCAAATCATTTTCCCTCCCCTGTTTTAGAACTTAACAGTAAAAAGAGAGAGGGTGGGAATTATGAGAAACTATCATCATTTTATATCTATATATAAGATTTCAGCAAAGATAAACTGGTCTGCAACAAATATCTGAACACAGCAAAACATAACTGAAAAAAGTCTAGCACAAATATGTATCTTCAAGAAAGACTTAAGTATAAATAAGACATAAAAGTGTCTGATATCCTCAATTTTCCATTTTACCCCTGCAGACTTTTAAGTATAAAAGGAAAGATTGTTCCTCAGTTCTTGTTCAGCACCCCATGAAGCCAATTGGAAGGGAGTTCTTATCTTTCAGAAAGGAATTTGTAGGGGTGTGAGCATCGGAAAGCATAAAAAAGAAACACAGCTGAAAGAATTGCAATGTAGAGATGTGCCTGATTAAAAGAACAAGCACCATAATTCTTTGAAATTCTAGTAAATCCAAGGGAAATTTGTATATAATTGAAAAAAATGATTATAAAAATGGCAAAAAGTCCAAGTTAAATGTTCTGAAAATTAATGAAAATAACCTGTTTTTATTTTGCATTATTTAGAAAATCATCTTCATCATCCTATATTTTTATTTTTTATTTTTTTAAAGATTTTATTTATTTATTTGACACAGGGGGCAGGGAGAGAGCAAGCACAAGCAGGGGGAGCGGCAGGTAGAGAGAAGCAGGCTCCCCGCTGAGGAAGGAGCCCGAATTGGGGCTCCATCCCAGGACCCTGGGATCACGACCCTGGACGAAGGCAGCCGCTTAACCAACTGAGCCACCCAGGTGCCCCTATATTTTTAAATATACCTATGAAATGACCCAATAATTGTTAATCTCATGATGTATTCTTGAAATGCAAATGTGCATGAGATTTATACCATAAAAAGATAAATTAAACTTTCTAAAATTTTTGTCCAATTAAATGTTATTTTAGAATAGGAATGACAATGCTCCTTCATAGGCTGTCTGTGAAAATCTCCTACAAACCTTTTTATACTCTTGCCCTGCTTAATATGCTTAAAGTATATATACATATATATATTTTTTAACAATTTTATTTATTTGACAGAGAGAGAGACACAGTGAGAGAGGGAACACAAGCAGGGGGAGTGGGAAAGGGAGAAGCAGGCTTCCTGCCGAGCAGGGAGCCCGATGTGGGGCTCGATCCCAGTACCCTGAGGCCATGACCTAAGCCAAAGGCAAACGCTTAACAACTGAGCCATCCAGGTGCCCCTAATTAAAATATTTTTAAGTGACCATATAGTGACTACAATGAATAATTTTATAGTCCAATGCATTGTAACTTTTATTTAAATTACCCCTTACATATATTTGGCACTTTTAGCAGTTCTGAACATTTCTGTGTGTGCTTGCTTTTATTTCTGCTTTAGATTCTTTGTTATTTTGTGACCCAAGAATTAACAGTATGTTACTTTCCAATCACATTGCATCTATTTGAGATCCATTTCTAATTTTTTGCATTTTTCCCAGAGACTACAGAAGGAATGAATGCCATTGATCTTTTATAAACATTTTTTGGCCTATTATGCTATTTATGTATTCATTTTTTATTACTGTCCTGTGGCATGTTTTATATATTATGTGTACACATGAATTGTTATTTAAATACTCGATACTTCTAATTTGTTAAGGCTTCATTTATAAAGGTCTCTTAAAATATTAACATATCCCAAATACATTTTTTTTTTAACTGATCTAACTCCCTCTAGTTTTGCCAGCTTTACTTAATGTATTTTATGGGTCTGTTAGGTTCATAAATACTTGTGATGGATGCACCTCCATGTTCCATTGTTAATTTTACCAGTAAATAAGGCGACATTTGGATCATTAAAATCTTTTGCCTTTTTCTTAAGCATTTCCCATCTCCCACCCTCTGTATGTATGCGTTTAAATGTATGTTTACCGTCAATGTTAGATAACGTACTGTCCAATCTTGTTTTATCCAATCTGAGAAATCTTTGGATTTTAGTTTGTGAGTTTAAAACATTTGTGTTATGTTTTAACAAATATGTTAACACATTAACAAATTAACATATTAACAAATATGTTAACGGATGACTGTTAAAATGTTCTTCTATTACATGATTTCATATTTTCCATTTACAATATTATTTTTGTTAGCTCCCTCCCAACTTTCCTGCTTATTTAAAATGAGAAGGTCAAGTTTTCTCCGTTGGATTGATAGCTACACATCCTAATTTTGTACCTATGGAATTCCACTACTAGGCAAAATGTAATCAATATTTTATAGTTACACATACATACATATGTACTTTCACAAAAGTAGTATTTTAGAATACTCTTATTTTCTCATTTAGCATAAAAATGAAACATGGTCTGGAATAATATCACATATTCTTTGAAAATAATTCTTTTTTTTTTTTAAAGATTTTATTTATTTATTTGAGAGAGAGAGACACAGCCAGAGAGGGAACGGAAGCAGCAGGAGTGGGAGAGGGAGAAGCAGGCTTCCCGCGGAGCAGGGAGCCCGATGAGGGGCTCGATCCCAGGACCCTGGGATCATGACCTGAGCTGAAGGCAGATGCTTAATGACTGAATCACCCAGGCGCCCCTGAAAATAACTCCTTAAAAATTCCTTGAAAATAATAAACTGGCTTAAGAAACTATTAAATGCCAAAATATTTTATCTCACTTTCTATAACTCTTCAAGCATTTCCTTAATTTCTTTCTCTGAATATAAATATCTTCCCTCCACAATATTTTCAACATGGATTTTATATGGCAAAACCAAGACTGACTTATATATCTGATGGTGTTTTATTAGTTCCTCATATTTAAATGAAAATTTGAGTAAATACAAAATGTAGAGGCCAAAATAGTTTCCTGCAAGACACACACACACACACACACACACACACACACACACACACACACACACACAAACCTACCAAAAAAACTGTCGTCTTTCATCCAATATTGCTATTGAGAAATCTAATACCAGTATGATTCTTACTTAGAATGACCTTCTGAACTCTTAGAAAATTTTTAATTTTTTTTTTTATTTTTTGGCCTTCGATGTTCTTTTTTTTTTTTTTTTTTTTTAAAGATTTTATTTATTTATTTGACAGACAGAGAGATAGCGAGAGCAGGAACACAAGCAGGGCGAGTGGGAGAGGGAGAAGCAGGCTTCCCGCCGAACAGGGAGCCCGATGTGGGACTCGATCCCAGGACCCTGGGATCATGACCTGAGCCGAAGGCAGACGCTTAACGACTGAGCCACCCAGGCGCCCCAAGCCTTCGATGTTCTTAAATTTCATATACTATATACAGGAATGGGATTTATTTTTCTCTCCTATTTTTTATTTCATGAAATCTTTCAACATGGAATTTAGGAGTCATGATAGAAAAGTGCGTAAGGACATTACTGTGCAATCAGATCCCTTTTATTCAAAGCACACTGCTGGTAAGATTTACCACTGTGGCATGTAGGAAATTTACTTAAATCTCTTTATGCTTCAGTAAAAAAGAAAAATATTAGTACTCATTAGGTTTCATGAGGATTAAATGTGAATTATCACAAAGCATTCACAGATTTTATTAATGTCTGTTAAGATTTAGAAAGTTTGAAGGTATAAGTAAGCAAATTGCAATTTTTCTTGGAAAAATTTATTTTTAGTATTTTCTTTAAATTTCTAACTTTAAATTTAAATTGGGAATAGTAATAAAAAACTACAGTTGTTGTAAGGTGAAATTAATTCACATGTCTGTAATATATATGCACACTAAATATACATCTACATACACACACATATATACACCCGCATACATACACACCACACATACACATGTACATGTGGATTTATGTGTATGCATTTGCGGGCAAAATCTCAGTTATGCCTAGCACACAGCAAGGACTACAGAAATCGTAGGCGTAGTTATTATTAATATGTCTAAAGGAAAGGCCAAATGCCAAATAAATGCCAGATACCAGCTGTGGCGATCATGATGAGTTTATGGAACTGAGGAAGAGGTGAAAAGTAGAGATCCCCATGCACCACACTAGTTTTTGGTTATCCCTTTTTATTATTTTAAATAACCTTTTTATTTTAGAATAGTTTCAGATTTACAAAAAAACATTGTAGACATAATGCAGGGCTCCCATAAACCCACCACCCAGTTTCTGCTATTATTAGTATCTTACATTAGTATGGTGTACATGTTACAATTTATAAACCATATCAACACATCATGATTAGCTGAAGTTTATATGTTTTTTCAGATTTCATTAGTTTCACCAAATATCCTTTTTCTGTTTCAGGATTCCATTCAAGATGCCCCATGACATTTAGTCATCGTGTCTCTGTAAGCTTCTCTTGGATGTGACAACTGCTGAGTACAGGTGAAATATTTTCTAAAATGTCCCTCAGTTGGGATCTGTCTGCTGCTTTTCTCATGGTTATAGTTAGGGATTTTTCTGAAGGAACACCACATAAGTATAATTCTTGATATATCAGTGTTGGTGTTAATCATCTGGCTAAAGGAGTATTTATCAGGTCCCTTCATGTAAATTTACTCTTTTTACTCTTTACTCTTTTTTTCCCCTTTCCATATTACACTCTTTGGAAGAAATTCACAGCCCACACTTAAGGAGTAAGGAGCCATGTTCAACTTCTGCAAGAGCAGAGTATCTACATAAATTATTTGGAATTCTTTTGCATAAAACATAGGTCTCTTCCTCCCCATTTATATATTGATCCAGTTATACATTTATGTCAGCATGGATATAATTTTTTATACTGGGCTAAAATACAATACTATTTCATTTAAATTCTTGTTTAAATTGTTCCAGCCTTGACCTTGAGCTCTTTCAGTTGGCTTTGTGTCCCTTTCACATACCCCCATTGTTGTGGGTTCATTTGTTGACTTTCTTGAGCACATTCTTACTTCTAGCACTACAAGAAGTTCCAGGTTTATCTTGTATATCCTTTGACCAGCTTTACAATCACTGATTTTTTTCCAAAGATCCCTAGTTCTTTTTATTGGAGAGTGTTAGTAAAACCAAGCTGAGGCTGCAAGGTTTGCTTAGTCCTTTGGAATGTCACTGCCCCTGAGCCTCTCAGCTGACAGAGTATATACTTCATATAAATGTGTATACTAATCAGAGTATAGATACACACAATATATACGTACATATTTCTATATGCAACCATCTCTATCCATATTAAACTAAACATGAGTTTATACTTTTGTTTCAAAATCTAATCCATTGCCCATGGACAATCTACAACCTCTTGCTTATCTCTAACATCCCACTCTAATACTAAGAAGCCTGACTCCCACCATTTGGCATGTATTTGCTTAATTGCTCAATTCCAGAGCTGTTAACCCATTTAGTTAAAATAATTTCAGAACTGTTAATCCATATTCCTGTGGAAAACACCTTATCAAGCAGAACACAGTACTTATGAACAGTTCCTTTTGCCATTAGTCTTACAGACTCCATTCATTTCCAAAGTTATTTAGATTAGTACCCTGTAGTGTGGTTATATCATGTCTTTGTAATACTGTTAGAATATCTTTTCAAAATCTGCATCCCATCCTGGGATTCCCCCAACCTTCTACATAATTAAATTTGCATAAATTAAGGTTTACTCTTTGGTTCTGTGAGTTTTGACAAATGCATAGAGTCATTAATCCTCCACTGTAGTATCATACAGAATAGCCCTCTAATCTAAAAATACTCTGTGCTTTCCCTATTGAAATCACCCTTCCCAAACCCCTGGTAACCACTGATCTTTAGTTTAACATCTCAGTAGTTTTGCCTTCTTCAGAATGTTATAGAAATGGAATTGTATGGTATGTACCCTTTTGAGACTAGGTTCTTTCATTTGGCAATATGCATTTAAGATTCAACCAGAACTTGACAGCTTTTGTTTTTTCCTATCACTGAATAGTACTGAAATGTATCACAATGTCTTAGGTTGTCTATCAATTCACCTATTAAAGGACATCTTAATTTCTTTCCAGCTTGTGGTGATTAGGAATAAAGCTGCAATGAACATTCACGTACGTGCTTTTGTGTAAACATAAGTTTACTAATCACCGGGTGAAAATCAGTACAGCTAATATTACTGGATCATATAGTAAGATTCTGTTTAACTCTGTAAGAGTGTACTAAAACAGACTTATAAAGTGTCTGTACCATTTTCATTTCCATCAGCCATGAAGAAGAGTTTCTATTGTTTTGCATCCAAACCAGCAATTGATACCGACAAGTCTATGGATTTTCCAATTCTATTATTTCTGTAGTGGTATCTCATTACTGATGAGCCTGAGGAAAGTAATTTATTTTCAGTTTTCTTAGAATTTTCTTGTTGGGAGGATGAGAGTGACAACTTCCAAGCTCTTTACATGTCAGAGTTAAAACCAGAAGTCCAAACAAAGGCACCTGTGATCATTCCTGCTTGCTGCCACCTGGCCAGGCATTTCCTGTAGTCAGAATGGCACTTGTACACTGTTAGAAGAAAGAAGTACAGGGTGACCCACTCATTTTAGTCCAGCAGCAATTCCTCAACAACAGGACTTCCTTGACACCTGTACTGACAGTTCTGTACGAGGTCCTGCTGACTCTAGAAAGTGATGTGTCCTTTATTGTACTGAAGCTACACAGGTGTGCACCAGCAATATCAGAACTTAAAAAGACTTCTTCCGTTACTCTCTTAGAACTACCTCCAACTTCTCTCTCCAGCAGGCTGTAGCCACCTGCTCCTCCCCATCACCTTACCTTAAACAAGTGCACAGCAAATCAATAGTGTCTATCACCCCTCCAGAGTTTCTCACATTTTTACAGTTAGCAATTTTTCAATAAAATAACTCTGAGTTTGCATAGGCAACATCATGTGATTGCATATGCGTGCATGTTTGTGGATCTTTAAATTAAATTAAATGATAATTCAGATTGGCTAGGCCTGTACTCCAAGAGAAGTCAAATATTATTTTATCAGAAAGCCCAAACTCCAGATATGATTCATACAAATATTTCAGCTACTTTAACCTCTGATCAAGACCAGAAATGCTGCGGGGCGCCTGGGTGGCTCAGTCGTTAAGCGTCTGCCTTCGGCTCAGGTCATGATCTCAGGGTCCTGGGATCGAGCCCCGCATCGGGCTCCCTGCTCCGCAGGAAGCCTGCTTCTCCCTCTCCCACTCCCCCTGCTTGTGTTCCCTCTCTCGCTGTCTCTCTCTCTGTCGAATAAATAAATAAAATCTTTAAAAAAAAAAAAAGACCAGAAATGCTGCTAATTAGCATGGTGAAGGTCTCAGAGAGGTTTTCAATGGTGAAATTAATGGTTAATTAATAATCATTGTAAACATTAGTTTGAGTTCCCATTAGCAAAATTAAAAGTATTCAAACTATGGGAATTGGCTAAAATATTTTAGACACTCTAGATATGCAACAATATGTGTAACCTAGATCTTTAGGAAAGGCACCTGTGCTTAATCCCTAAATGACCTCTAGTCCAGTTACTGGTATGGAGCATTTCCTATCACCTCATGTTGACCACAGGAATAAGGGAAACCTGCCTCTGAAAATGAATCTACAGTGAACCTTTCCTGCAGCTCAGTGATTGAAGTATCTTAAGGAACAGCAAACTAGGATCTATTCAGGCTTCGTAGAACAAGTCTTAAGAAATCTCTATGCATGTGTGCAGACTTACACATAAATATTTGTTAGATAAATGTTCGTGATGATAGCAAAATCTGTTCTGTAATTCTTGTTTGTTACAAACTGTGAGCAAGGCAGTATAGGAGATAACTAAATCTGTTTCAATCTTAACCAACGGATACAATTATTTTCCAAAAGCAACTAAGAACCAAATTACAACCAAATACAACCAAATTAACTGAGGTTGATGTGCAATACTTAGTTCCTGAGATTTACATTCATCTTTAAATCTACAGCTCCCAGGATTGATTTTAAGGAAAGGGACTGGAAGACTAGAGATAGTTTTCCGTGTTTGCAAGACCTGGAAACACTGTTATTTCTCTGCAATATAAAATTACATATTTTTAGTTCAGTATAGTCCTGCATGCTTTCTGCCAGAACAAGTTACATATTTAAGTGACTTGGCTTTAATATTCTAAGTGAAGCATTTGATTTTATATTATTATTTAGCTAACACTAGAATTTAGTATCAGGAGTATGTTACACTAAGTTTGTTCTAACTATTTTCAGTGGGATTTTTCTTGCCTATAATTTGAATTTTTATTTCATATAATTTCCTTCTTAAAATATTACTTATTAAAACTGCATGTACTATATGCTACAGAGAAATATTTCCCCTTTCATTTCTAGAACTAAATCTTGTAAACACTCTATTTTTCTGTACTTATGAATATTCAAATAGTTAGGCAGCCTCTTCAGGAATATTTTCTAGTTTTCACATGTATATTGCATAAGAATTTATCTTAAAATATACAATTATTTCTCTTTTTACCATATCTAAAATAATTGAGGGAAAACAGGAACTGAAGAAAATTAATTATAATTACTCTATAAATTTTTGCATTTTATGGCATGCTATTGGCATGGAAAATAAATAGTGGAAGAAATTGAAAATGTAGTTATGAGTGTAGATATTGCATTGTCCATCTAAAAACACAGTGGATCCCAGTGCTTTCATGCTAAGAATATTTTTGTCTGATGATGTTACCTCCTTGTTTCCACAAACCATGCACTAAGCAATTGATCTTGGGAGATCAATAAATTCTGTAATTGATTTAAAGAATACTACTATGTCTAGAGGTTTTGAAATCCATCAAGAACCTTTCCCAACTTATTTTAATTTTTTAGGATAAAACAGTGTTGCGACTGATGTGGTTTTATTTTAATGATTCTGCATAAATACTACAATAAATGAGTGAATTGCAACATCCAAATCTTTACTGCTATTTTCAAATAAATTCATGTCTTCAAAGACTGGGCCTGAAAATGTTAAACTACAATTAATAAAATATAACCAACACACCAAAGAACCCCTCGTACACCCTCTCAGCAACCATCTACTCCAAGGATATGACTGTCATAACTTTTAACATTACAAACATATTTGACCTGTATCTCACATTATTAATGGAAACATGGGACCTGTATTTTTCATATATCCTTTTCTATGCAAAATTACATTTGACAGATTCATCATTATACACAGTTCAATCTCAATACTGTATAATATTCTATTATATGAATATACTACATCTATTTACTGGTTGATGAATACTTGGATTATTTCAAGGTATACACTTAATTCCCTTTATCTAATTCCCCTAACTCTCCACCCACCTCCCCTCTGGCAACTACCAGTTTGTTCTCTGTATTTAAGAATCTGGTTTTTTGGGGGCGCCTGGGTGGCTCAGTCGTTAAGCGTCTGCCTTCGGCTCAGGTCATGATCCCAGGGTCCTGGGATCGAGCCCCGCATCGGGCTCCCTGCTCAGCGGGAAGCCTGCTTCTCCCTCTCCCACTCCCCCTGCTTGCGTTCCCTCTCTCTCACTGTGTCTCTCTCTGTCAAATAAATAAATAAAAAATCTTAAAAAAAAAAAAAAAAAAGAATCTGGTTTTTTGTTTGTCTCTTTTTTCTTTGTTTATTTGTTTTGTTTCTTAAATTCCACATATGAGTAAAATCATATGGTATTTGTGTTTTGCTGACTTATTTCACTTAGCATTATATCCTCTACACATGTTTTGCAAATGGTAAGATCTCATCCTTTTTTATGGCTTAGTAATATTCCATTATATATCTACAATGGATCCATCTCTTCTTTATCCATTCATCTATTGATGGACACTTGGTTGCTTTTGTAAAAGTGCTGCAATAAACAGTGGTACATTTGTACATAATGCTGCAATAAACACAGGGGTGCATACATCTTTTTGAATTGCTGTTTTCATTTTCTTTGGGTAAACAGCCAGTAAGTAGTAGAATTACTGGGTCATACAGTAATTCTATTTTTGATTTTTTGAGGAACCTCCCTATTGTTTTCCACAGCAGCTGCCCCAATTTGCATTTTCACCAACATTGCATGAGGGTTGCTCTTTCTCTGCATCTCCACCAACACTTGTCATTTCTTGTCTTTTTTATTTTAGCCATTCTGACAGGTGTAAGATGATACCTCACTATAGTTTTGATTTGCATTTCAACTAGTACATTCTTGACGACTTCTCCTTTCTTTTCAAAGAGAAAGAAAATAGAAATTTTATCTGCTTCTTGTCCCTAATGTAATATATACTATTGAAGAACATAATATTTTCCTTAAAAAAAAAAAAAACAGAAATTAGGGGTGCCTAGGCGGCTCAGTTGGTTAAGCATCTGACTCTTGATTTTAGTTCAGGTCATGTTCTCAGGGTCATGTTATTGAGTCCTGCTTTGGGCTCTGTACTCAGTGGAGAGTCTGCTTGGGATTCTCTCTCTCCCTTTCCCTTGGCCCCTTCCCCCCTCTTCCCTCTCTTTCTCTCTCTCTCTCCGTCTCTCAAATAAATAATAAATTACTGAGGGTTCTAGAGGGGAGGGGGGTGGAGGGACCGGTTAGCCTGGTGATGGGTATTAAAGAGGGCACGTACTGAATGGAGCACTGGGTGTTATACGCAAACAATGAATCGTGGAACACTACATCAAAAACTAATGATGCAATGTATGGTGATTAACATAATAAAAAAATAAATCTTAAAAAAAACAAATTATTTGTGTTTAAATTAAACATGAGGTAAATTAAACATGAATTTTCCAAATTGAAACCATTTATTCTTAATATTTTTGGAGATGTTTTACTTCCACATATCTCCTTTACTTTAATTATCATATGTACATTTTTAAATATATGTACTGTATTCCACTCACTTCCAGAATTCTTTCTTTCTTTCCTTTTTGAATTCTGTAGCTCTATGTCTGAACTCATTTTTGTTTTGAAATGAGTAAAAATACATTTTTTAAAAAGGGCAATACTACCATTGCCATTTTGTTGCCTAAGGTATGAAAGCTATATAAGTGCTCATAAAATTCTGTAAAGAAATGAAGACTTCCCTGTAAATCAATTTTAAGGTCAGCTCTCTTATCCTTGATGACTGAAAATGCACCTGGCCTTGAGATCCTTGCAAACAGAGGAGCTGGTAATTTTCCATACTTGTTGCCTGATGATACATTTTAGTTTAAAACTTGTTTCTTTCATCATTCTAAAAAGCATCAAATCCTAAATTTCAATTTCTTTATAAGTTTTATTTTTTCTATTTTATCTTTCTTTTTTTTATTTTTTTATTTATTTATTTGAGAGAGACAGAATGCGAGAGAGCAAGCACATGAGAGGGGGGAGGGTCAGAGGGAGAAGCAGACTCCCTGCCGAGCAGGGAGCCCGATGCGGGACTTGATCCAGGGACTCCAGGATCATGACCTGAGCCAAAGGCAGTCGCTTAACCAACTGAGCCACCCAGGCGCCCTATTTTATCTTTCTTTCCAATAAATATTGCTATTCTCCATATATATTTCAGAAGATTGCTTAAGCACTGATTCACAAAGAACTTAATGTTTTATTAAATAGCTTTAAATATTTTAACAAATAATTTCATAAGTATAGTACATTGATGAACAGTTGTACAACTTTGGTAGTATCTTTGTCTATTTTGAAAAACACTAAATTCAAGGGAATTTTATTACTTGGTTTTAAGTTAGTGATTTTAAAAATATATAACTAAGCTGATATTGAGTATTAATACTGGGAGATTCCCTTCTACGTACAGAATCATTTCTCCAAGTAGGATGAGTTACTTCCTTATCAACTGCTTTTAGAGAACATCAGTGACATGGGTAAGAGCCCCTATCAGGTTTTTGCTCTGCTACTTCATGCTTCCCGATCTTTAGAAAAGCTAATTAACCTTCGGTTTCCATTTCCATTTCATTACTTACATCGGAATCAAGAACTCTTATTTTCCAGATTGGTTCATAAGTTTTTTCACCACAAAATTCTCAGAGTTTTATATGGTAGCAATAAATATGGCTGTCATTCTTTGTTCCCCAAAAGGACTAACCAACAACTCCAAAGCCTTCCTGAGTTAACAGATTTTGATAAAGAATTACCTCTAAAATTTTAATTTCTTAAATTCAAAGGAGAGTCCTGAATCTAATAAAGTGTTTACTTATTATACAATGTTTTCAAAAATCAAAATTATAGGAGTTGGAGAATGTAGTTAAGGGTACCCTCCAAAAGTCATACGCTGAAACCCCAACACACCCATGTGACAGTATTAGAGCTTGTGAGAGGTAATCAGCATGAGATGAAGTCACAGGATGAGCCCTCATGAATGGGATTAGTGCCCTCAGAAGAGTCACAGGAGAGCTTGTTTTCCCTCCCTGCTCCCTGCCCTGTGAGGATACAATGAGAAGTAAGCAGTCTACAACACAGAAGGGGGTCCACCAGAACTTGACCATACTAGCACTTTGATATCAGACTTCTAGCTTCTAGAACTGTGAGCAATAAATTTCTGTTATTTCTAAACCACCCACTCTATGCTATTCCGGTATGGCATTTTGAACTAAGAAAATAGTGTATTTTTCTCCCACAATTGTATATAGATATTGTGCTTGATACAGCTTTCCCCACATTTTTACCTTATGAATAAGGCTAAATCTTTATACAATCTAGTTTTCTTGTGGTTCTCCCAACCATTATCCTCCCTGGATTTGCTAGATACTGAGAAGCTTATTGATTTTTCAACCACTAAACTTGATTCTTCTAGCTCTTCTCTGTATTTCATTATATTAGTGATCGTGATTTAATTTTACCTCACAACACTACCACTAGTATTTATACCATGAATAAAAAATGCTATAGGTAATATGGGAATTACAATTGAACAAGAAAAAAAGGGTATTCATTCATCTCAGGTACATAGCAGCATTCCCAGGCCCAGCTCCCAGAAGGGAGAAAAAACCCCACCTTCAATAAGAATATTTTCTTGACAATATTATTTATCCCTACTTATTAACAGAATTTCTGTCACTGGGAAAAAAAAAATTGGTTTTCTGCATTTGTCCCGTGACAAGTTAGCAATGCCAATGCATCTCTGGGAGCTTGGAATTTAACATTTTAAAGGTATTTTTATCTTTTAGATCCTCAGAGCTTTACGTTCTTTCAACTGAGAGATATGAAATAGAAAACAAATGCTGGAAATCTGTGAATCTAACTTTTTTGCTTCCTCTTTTTCATTTATTATTATTAATATAATTGGTGAAAAAATGCACTCTAAACATTTATAGTCTAAGCTTTTTTCTTAACAAATGGTAAGAAACTAGTATGACCTATCCTCATCATGAGGAAAAACATTCTTTATGTGGGGTCAAATAATCTAAATGTCATTAGAGGCCAATATTGCAATTGTAGCTGGCACCTGAAGAGGAAGGAGAATCTGGATTATAGAAAATCAGAAATAATTTGGCAAAGGAACTTTAAGAACAAAAGAAACTGTGGTTGAGAATAGCTAGCTAAAGGCTCCAGGCTATATTAATCCAGACCAGGATGGTACAGAGAGCCAGAATTCCGACCCAGAGCATCAAGCTTTAAACCCCAAATCTGACACTTCCATTCCAGGTAACAGCAATGAACAAGACAGCTTGGTAATCAAAACCCTTTGAGATATTTCAGCTTTGTGTCAATGAGTATCATTTGGAGGTTAATCTAATCCCTTTTCAGCCAATTTCTCCTCTGAAATAGATAATCCAAGTACCTACTTCATAAAATTGTTGTGAGGTTAAATAAATTGACAGAATGAATATCAGCCTTAGTAAGTGACAAACAAGCATGATCAAGTGTATTTAATCTATTGCAAACAACTTCAAACAAATGTTCTTCAGCCATGCCATTAACAAGAGTTGTTTTTTGTTTTGTTTTGTTTTGTTTCCACTTTTTACCCCCTTTTCCTCGTAGCACCAGTCTTACCTTCCCAGGGTAAATTCAGCTATCTCAGTTTGCCCCACAAACATCACATTACTTACTGTCCTCTCTTGTTAACAGAAATGTATCCCTGCCCAAAGTTTTCTGAATTGATCAGCAAACTTTCAAAGTGTTTAGGACTGCACCTTCCACGAAAAGAAATTATGAAAACTTAAATTCAAAAAAAAAATTTTTTTTAATGGCACTTAAGATTTCCACTGATTCAGTCCTCTAAAAACACATACACACTCCTAAGGTTTAGGAAAGACTGTTCCAAGGAATCTGTTTTGGGTTCCTGTTTCCTGGGAAGCTGGTTTCCTTAAAGATTTTATGGACATATAAATTACAACGGTCAGCCTCTAGTCAGCAAAACAGAAACTGCTAGTATTATTTTCCCAGGGTTGCCATAATAAAGTACCACAACTTGGTGGCTTAAAACAAAAGACATTTATTCTCTTAGTTCTGTAGGATAGAAGTCTGAAATCAAGTTGTTAACAGGACTGTGCTCTGAGACTGAGTAGAATTCTTCTTTGCCTCTACTAGTTTCTGGTGGCGGTCCTTGGTGATCTCTGGCTTGGAGCTATAGCTACCCACCTGTCATGTGTCTTCTGTCCTCACATGGCACTGTCTCTGTGTGCCATCTGCCTCTCTGTCCCCTTTCTTCTTATATGGACACCAGTCATATCGGAATAAAGGGCCACCTATTCCAGTATGACCTGATCTTAGCTAATTATAGCTTTACAAAGCAAAACCCTTTGTCCACCTAAAGTCTTACTCTGAGGTTCTGGAAATTACAGGAATTTGGGGATGGTAGGACACCATCTACCCCACTACACCTCTCAAGTTTTGTTTTTATTTTGTTTTGTTTTTAATGCCAGAATGAGGTTTAATCAGGGATTTAGAGATAGTTATAGCTACTGCAAGGTTGTGGGAATAACGGTGAGGAAAAGCAGGGGCACAGAGAGGCTACCACTAGTGATCTCAGCTGCCTGCAAAACCAAAGTGACTGCATTTAAGATGGTGCCCAAAGATTCTGGAAGCTACCATTGCTCATCTTGGTTGCTGCAAGTCTTGAAATGGAGGATTCTCAAGAGGATATCTTAAATTCAAGGGAAAAAGTCTTCCATTTGGCAAGATTCATACCTTTTCACAGCTGCTACCACAAAAAGACACATCTCTCTTTTGTCTTCCAAATCTCTTTAGAAGTACCCCTCATTGTTAAACTCAAACCAAAATGCTACTCACAAGTTGAGGAAATATAGCTTCCAGTCACTCCATATCCCCCCACACTTCCTACAGGGGAGAGTGTAAAAGGGGTGAGAAGGTGTTGAGTACCACGATCAGTACCCTTCACAGAAAGGTTTCTAATCACCCTGCTGAGACAATCACCCAAAGACTATCCAGTGGAATATAAATATTTTGTCCTCTCCTTTCATACTTTCACATAAGAAGTACCTAATAATCACTGGAAAGAAGGAATGTGCAGCTCAATTTTAGATGAGCAACTGTCATAAAAACAGCACAAATAGCATTAGAGAGTCAAAGGTGACCTTAAAAATAGGTAGAACTCCTGGAGAAAAAGGTTCTGCTATTTTTCTTCAAGGTAAAGTCAAGGATCACAACAGTATCTCTAATCACAATAAAATGGAAAGGATTCATTTATTTCCAAACCCCTCCCATGACAGCCTGGGCTGCCTGTCAAGCCATTCTTGTTACTTAGTCACGAAAAAAGATAATTCTGGCTTCTCACACAATATTCTAATCAATGGGCAAGCTCTAATTTGGTTGAAGATATCAAAGAAAAGCTCTAGGGCCTGCCCTCAATCAATAATTTAATAAATACATATTCATAGTTCTCTCTATATATACATATGTGTGTGCGCATGTGAACACAGAAAAAATATATAGTAAAATAATGTACATATGTAGCTAACACACACACACACACACACACACACACACACACACAGCGATACATAGATTTAGCTAGATAACACCTAGCTTTCTAGCTATCTATGGGGCGGGGGGTTGGAGGAGGGAGAGAGAGAGAGAGAAGGGTAAAGAGAAAGAGAGAGGGAAATTAATTTGAGTAGATTCTAGGAGAAGGAGAAAAATAACTACTTTGATTTACCAGGCAAAGTGAAGGACATCACATATTCTTTATTGGCCCCAACCAGAAACTTTAGACTCTCAAATACTATGACATTTCTAGATACGGAAGAGGAGCCAAATTTCTGAGCTCAGTACAGGGAAACTCACAACTATAGCTAGGATCAGCACAGAAAAAGTGTTTCTTAACTCTTATTAGGTATCCAAGTATTCCTTGGACCCTCTCTGTCTACAGTGGTTAAGCAAAGTGAAAAAGAAGGGAGTGTTCCACAAAGTGTTGTCTTCAATCTGTTTATGTTCTACCAACGACTCTATTTGGAGAGATCTTCTCTTTGAATAATTCTTTACCTCATGTATTATGCAGAACATCCAATATATTTGGTATAAATTGGTAATCACAACAAAATGGAAGGAAATTATCATAAGAATATGTCACTCTACCTTTTGGCACATGGTGGGAAGGAGCAGGAGGTTAACGTTCCAAAATGAAAATCTTCCAATCTTCCTAAGCATATGTACATCATTTTTATCTTAAACAACTATTTAAATCAAAATCTCACATTTTAGCATTTTACATGAATAACTGATGAAAGCATTTTAATGCAACAGTACCTTTATTGCATAAAATGGATTATCCCTTCCAAACCACAAACTATGAATACCTGAAATGCTCTATCACATACCTCACCAGTGGTAGCAAAACAAAACAAAACAAAAACCATATAAAAAGAGATCACATTTGTGTTACCAGAAATGAGGGCAGGGTGGAGGGAGGGGCAACTGGAAGGAGGTGGTCAACAAGTACAAACTTCTAGTTATATGATAAATAAGTATTAGGGATGGTAATGTACAACATGATGAGACACTGGTATGTGATATATAACAAAGTTAAGAGAATAAATCCTAAGAGTTCTCATCACAAGTAAAACTTTCCTTTATTCTTTTCTTCCTTTTCTTTTTATTCTATCTATATGAGAAGATGGATGTTAGCTTAGCCTATTGTGGTAAACATTTCACATTATATGTAAATCAAGCCATCATACTGTGCACCTTAAATTTGTACAGTGATGTATGTCAATTATTTCTCGATAAAACTGGGGGCCAAAAGTTCTCATCACCAAAAAAAAAAAAAAAAGAAAAGAAAAGAAAAAGAAAAAGAAAAAAGAAAAGAAAAGAACTTGTCAGCTATTTGTATTATTCCTAGTCAGAAACCATTTTTGGAGTTTGCTAAAATAAATCATTTCTAAAGTATTACTTCTAGAAATAAAGAAGTTATTCACTTGCATTTATTTTGTTCTCTTTCCTACTCTTTTCTTCCTCACTTTTTTTCATCTAAATTGCTCAAATAGAGACAAAACAAGTGTATAACTAGGTCTTCCTTGATTGGAAGAAATAAGAGCAATCAAAGCATATGACTCACAATGACACAGGCAAGAACAAAAAGTCACCATGATCTTTGGCATGGGTCCCACCAGAACAAAAACTGGAAGCCAAGTCTTCCCCAAGGCAATTTCAAACCACTTAGAGTTCCAATAATCTTAAAAATTATATCAGCTTTAGAAATTGGTCTTAAGAATTATCCCCTTTTCAAGGGGTACTTGAGTTGTTCTAGCTGTCACCAAGTTTCCATGGTTACAGAATTTCTCAACCAATTATCCTTCTTGTGTAGTAGTGGTTAAGATTTTGGTATCAGATATCTAAGTCAAAGACACTGTCAGTCTTTGAGGAGTTTTTCTACCAACTCCCCTTTATCCCATCCTCTCTTACCTGCCCTCATGGGATCCTAGCCACTATGGCTAATCCACTAGAGAAAAAACAAAAAACAAAACATAGGTCCAGACACAATTCCAAATCTAGGGGAGGGTTCGGGCCCACATTTCATAGCAATTCAGCCAAACGCTTAGATTTAATGTGCTGGCAAATGCTGAAGTATCTAAAATACTAATAACCCAAAGTAAAATGAAGTTATTCATCTGATTCTCTATACAGAGAAAATAACATTTGAAATTCTCTGGTGAACTTTTATAGGCTTGAAACACCATACATGGCAGACAAACCATTTCTAACTTAAACTTTATTTACAAATAGGAATAGATCCTACTCACATGGTGTAATAATAAAATACATGTAATGTTTTGATTTTCCTAAAATATCATATAACTTTTCAAGTAGTGAAAACAGTATAAATATGATAATATAGCATCAAATGAAAACCTATGTTAGCTATTACTAAAATAGTACATATAAATACCTAAATATTTATTGTAATTATATATTATAGTTTATTTTAAATGTTCTTGCAAATAGAGTACCTATTAATTAGTATATTAATGTGTAAATTGATATATTTATTATTTTCAATTTGCCATAAATGCATGTAATTATTTTTCTTTTATTTTGATAAAATGGAGTTGAATGATAACATGTTTTTGAACGATCTTATTACAATAACTAGTATTAATAACAAGTTCGTATTAATAACAACTGGTATTAATAACCTTTATTATGGGTAAAAAAAACTAAATGAGTCAAATTTCAGCTTAGGTAAATAAAAACATCACTTACTGAAATAATATATTACTCCTTAAATATCAGACTTCTGTATAATATTAGTCTCTGGAATCAAATATGAAATATAAAAACAAAAACAAGAACCACTTCTATGTGATTTTTTAAATTTAATCTACTTCGCTCAAATGGTATCTAAAAGGTTATCTGAGGGCACCTGGGTGGCTCAGTCGGTTAGTATGGACTCCTGATTTTGGCTCAGGTCATGATCTCAGGGTCATGAGATTGAATCCCAGTCAGGCTCTACTCTGGGCCTGGAGCCTGCTTAAGATTCTCTCTCTCCCTCTCCCTCTACCCCTACCCCAAGCCCCCCACCCTGAAGAAAAAAAAAAAAAAAACACACATAAAAGGTTATCTGACTGGTAAGAAGATTGAAAAGAAGTTGAATTTATTACAATTATAAAAAAAGTCTACTTCATAATATTAATAAAATAATTACTCATAGAAATGAGCTACTTATAAACCACTTAAATCAATTTTATTTAATGTAGCTTTTTGCAATGCTATAAATTAGTGATTCACAAGCCAAGGTATGCTATACATGACCTTTAAAAAGGTATCCTGGGTTTTCAATATCTGACAACAGGGTAAATTATAAAATAAATCACTCTCAAAACATACTGTTATCATGTGGCCAATGCATTTCATTAGGTAATTAGGAGTCAGTAAATACATACTTGCCCTCATAGAAAGATCACCAACAACATTTTAAAGGTTGGAAGTCATTACTAAAGGACACATTAGTGCAGTCTGAGAAATGACTAGGAAGACTTTAATACCAAAATTGATGAAAGTACTAAAAGTCTTGCTACATTTTAAATATAGGTTATTAAACTTTTCAAACCTTTTCCTTTGTAAATCATTTTTATTTTTATATTAATTCTACAATGAGGATAGATCATCCATCTAAAATATTTAAGATACCTTAAATTTAGACAATTCTGATTTAAAAGGAAGCTGAAAATGGCAGAAGATATGATTGATAAAATACTATATTTGTAATTAGTTTCTGATTTTATATCTTACTGCTTGCAAAATGGTATTACACCATATTTTATTATGTGAAACCCAAATTGCTAAAATTAGGCTCCTTCTCTAATAGCTTACGTTTGTCTTAATTTTATGAAAATTTACATCAAAATTTAGCACAGATTAAAGCCTGACAAACAATAATGTCAACAGAGATAAGTGTGGTTGATTTTTTGTAGTTCTATACCTAACTTTTCTTCCCATTAATATCCTGAAACAATCAAGAAGACATATTTATGAAATATAGTCTAACTAAATTTCTTAGGATAGAAAGCATTTATGACATTTCAGACCTAGTATAGCTGAATCAAATGACTTCTGAGAGGCCCAATAAATTCTGACAATACCAAGCAAGACAAGGTAAAGGACTTAAAGGATTTAGATACTTAGGGTTTTTCTTTTTTCTTTTTCCTTAGTAGATTGATACAGTAAACCAACCCAAGAAGTGAGATTGGACCTTTAAAATACTGGGTCTTTGCCTATAGGCTTAAAAGTATTTTCAGTTCTCACTACATAACCCCATATAATATTATGGATTCAAAGCCTCCTATTTCCTGTTAAACTCTCTCAATTAAAGCCTGAAAATTTTCCTATCATCATCGTCATATCCCTTAACTGCGAGGTCATAATGGAGTTATAAGGAATGTTGCGTCAGCCTGTGGAGAGCTGTGGACAGAGGTTAGGACTGATGCAGAGGCTCTGACGCACCAAGTGCGGCTCCTTCACGGCAGACCCAGGACTCCTTCACTATGGGCACACGGCGTTCTGAAACTCTGCAGGCTGTACTTTCTCTGAGCGCAGTCGAAGGCTTTTGCCTTGGTCTCCAGCAACTTCCATATTCCTAAAACGAATCCAGTTTTCAATCTTCATGTCACTTGAGCTATCATTATCATTAGGGATACTGGAGCACTCACTTCTTGAAACCATTCTGTTGGTTCCCCATCTATTTCTAAATCAACTGTTTTTCTTCTTCCTCTTTGTCTCTCCTTTAAAATTGAAATGCATCAAATAAAACTGCTGTTTCACAAATATTCTTCACTATCTTAGACTCCTCCCCTTAACTGGAGACTTGGATGTTAAACTGATATCTCCAACTCAACATGTCCAATACAGAATTTCATTTCTCCCCTGAAGGTTCTTTTGCTCGTGTACTGTCAATCTCATTTAATGGCAACTCTGTTCTTCCAATTACTCCGGTCAAAACTTTGGAATCATCTTTGATTACCCACTTTTTTCTAGCATCCCACATTCAATCAATTAGAGGACACCGCTGGCTCCATCTTGAAATCATAACTGTAATCTGCCCAATTTCTACCTACCACCCCCAATGCCACTATTCTGGTCCAAGCTACAACTATCCCTCATTTGTTTTATAGCCTTTTCATTGGTTTCTCTTTTATGCAGGCCAATCCTTTCCCCTTAAGCCAGAAATATCTTTTAAAAGCTAAAATAGATCATCTAAGTCCTCTGCTCAAAACCCTATAATGTCAATCCAATCACTCAGAATAAAATTCCAATGTTTTGTTTTTTTGTTTTTTGTTTTTTTTTTTCCCCAGTGTTCTTTCAATGTCTTCAAAGCCAACATGACCTGCCCCATTTTTTCTCTGGCCTTACCTCCTACTATTCTCCCCAGTATTCATTCAGCTCCAGACACACTGGTCTACTTCCATTTCCTATAATATGCTAAAGATTCTCATGCCTTGGGGACCTACACTGGCTATATCCCACACCTAGAAATCTTTCCCCCAGCTTACTCCCTCCTTTCAGTTCTCTATCTATATGTCAATCCACCCTTCATCCTTTTCATGACAACACTTATAAAATAGGCAAACCGTTCCATACACTTTCCCACTCAGCCATCTTTATTATTTTCCATAGCATTTACAACTATCTGATATTAAACACCAATTGCCATGCTATATATGAGTATTCATTTATTGCCTACTATATGTTCATGCATCAAAGTGAAATTTCAAGCTCTCATAAAATTCATGCTTTACTGGGAGGGCATAGGTAAGGTAACAATTTTTAAAAATTAATAAATTTTATACTTGAAAAGTTCTACTGAGTATAATATTATAGGAAAGAGAATAGCAATTGTGAAAAGGAGGTAGCAATTTCAAAAATGATCATCAGGAAAGGATTCATCAAGAAAATGCCATTTGAAGAAAGAGTTGAACAAAGAAGTGAACAAGCCATGTGTACATCTAAGAAAAGGACATTCTGTACATATGGAGTACTCGGAATATTACCGCTTCAGGAATATTACTGGCATGTTTGAGAAACAGCAAAAATGCTGATGTGAGTAGGTACGGTGATAACAAGGAGGAATTGAGTAAGAAGTATTCCAAGTTTAAGTATACTTGTTAGGACAGGCCTCCCTATGAAGATACATTTAAGAAAAGCCCTAAAGGAAGTCATCTACAGGGAAGAGCATATTAGACAGAAAAAATAGAGCAGTCTCTGAAATAGGAAGATGCTTGGCATGCTGAGGGGAAAGTAGAGGCTGAAATAAAATGTGGGGGGAGATGAAGTCAGAGGTATTTGGGGCGAGATCACTTAGAACCCCTCCGGGCATTGGAAAGACTCACCATTTGCTCTGAGTCTTGCTTCCAGTTTCTGAGGAAACTATTGGAGGGCTTTAAGCAGAGAAGTGACATAAGCTAATGTACATTTTAACAGTATCGTTCAGGCTACTATGCTGAACTACTCCTTAGGTGACATCGGTAGAAACAGGAGAAGTTTGAAGGCTACTGCCCTAATCCAAGTCAGAGAGGATGGTGGCTTAAAGCACAGTGTTAAGATTCAAGACACAACAGGAAAGAAGAGTACTCAGAAGAGAGCAAGGAAAGAAGTAAAGCCAACTCTTCTAAGGATTTTTGCTCAAAATTGGAGGAAGGGAGTGGTGAAGATTCTGAAGACAAAGCACAGTCTAGGTGGGCAGGGAAGCATCGAAAATGAGAAAAATAACAGAATGTTTGTATAACGATAGGAGGTGGTCAGAGATTAGATATAATTTGAGAATAAGCTAAGACTTCGTTTCTTTACATTGGTCCACCACACTTGAATGAATACCATGAATATAGGTACCTTGTCTCTTTTGCTTATCCCCACATCCCCAGGGCCTACAAAGTACCTAGTACCTAAAACATAATCCACAAAATTTTATTGATTAAATAAACAACATGAGTTATAGAACTACTGCTTAA
Organism: Halichoerus grypus; assembly: GCF_964656455.1. Classification (NCBI taxonomy): domain Eukaryota; kingdom Metazoa; phylum Chordata; class Mammalia; order Carnivora; family Phocidae; genus Halichoerus; species Halichoerus grypus. Next base: position 42,257,766 of record NC_135715.1, read on the forward strand.
CTTAATATAATTTTTTTTAAATGCTACTTTCAGTATGTCAATGAGAGGGTACTGAGTATGAGTGAAGAAGCAGAGCTGACCAAAACAATTGCACCATGCATTAGAAATAAACCTCATTCTTCTAGCAATATCTCCCATATCTGCTACTATGAAATTCAAAGACAATGTATCTTCTTTAATATTCTGAACAAATTTTACCAAGTTCAATGACATTTTGTGCATGCCTACTATGTACCAGATTGGGGGGAAAAAAAGAAAAAAAAAAAAAAACAAGGATGAAGAAAGATAAAGCCCTTGTCCATATAAACAGTCACAAAAATTAATTCTGCCCTAAGTAGGCTAAATCTCAGAGACAGGGCCACACTATAGGAAGGCTTTTACAGTTGGGTAGGATTTTGTTAGATGGAAAAAAAGGTCATTGCTGACATAAACAATTTGATTTATAAATATAACCCATGCATAACCGGGTGTGAAAAAATTAGATGGAAATATTCCCTGACCTGCAGCTGAAGGGGTGTTTTCTGTTGTAACATAAAGTGTAGCTTAGCATCACACAATGGAGGAGAGTATTTTCTGTTTAGAGCCTATTTAAAGTGCTTCTTACTCCCAAGTAACAACAGTAGCAGCTGCAGCAACCATACTTAAAGCAATTCTCCCTTTCCTGTAGTTCAGAGTACACAGTAAATTGCGCCTGAGACATTTTCTGTTTATTCTGTATCCAGACACCATGAAACCTTTAATGAATGCTGTAATCTTTTTCCACAAAAATGTAATGTACATTTGCGCATACACACAAAATTTTGCATACAATTTCATGTGAATTATAGGGAGTCCATGAAACACAACAGTGAATGACCATTTTAGATTAATTATACATGAGACATGCATTTTGCAGAACCCACTGAATGAGGTAATCCTTATACTACATCATTAGGGAAGTTGAAGCACTCACAGATATAAAAACTGAGAGATGTGTCATACGGTTTTAAATAATTAGAAACAAGAATATCAAGGATATCATTCTTCCAGGAGCTTTACACAGGTATCTCTTTCCTCTTCAAAACACACTTTAGTGCTAAGATTATTATTATTATTATTGTAAGGAAAATAAGAGACAAATTTAGCAATCTGTAATAGGTACATGTAAGTAAATGCAAGAGTTGAGCTATAAACCCAGGTGGTTTGTCACAAGGCCTGCTGCATTAATCAAAATGCTGTATTTCTTTTAACAAAGAGAATCAACAAAAACTGAAAACGGGTCATCAGAGTAGATCAAAGCAGAGCTTACTATCCATCCCACACTTGCTTAAACATTCCAGAAAAGTTTGAGGGAAAAGAGAGTTGAAGTTTTTCCCAAATCCACTGCGGATATGTCCCTCCAGTATTGGTGGGACAGCTTGCTACAGAACAACTCACCCACTGAAAAAGGAGAGCCAAATAAATAAATATCTTTGAAAACATCAGAGTACTATCAAGGGACTTCTGGAACCTGAGGATCCAAGATCCAGAAGAAAAGAGAATCACAAAAGGGTAAACCTCAAATTTTGCACATCTGTCTTTGAAGAATTTATGGAACTTAATTTGTGGCTGTGGGTTTGAGAAGTTAAGCCACCATTTTACAGGGATAAAGGGAACAATACTGGAGTTCAGAGTGCACAAGTAAGGAGAGGCTTGGTCCACTCCACATTCGAGATCCACAAAGGTCCACACCCTAGGAGTAGGAAATAAAACCCTCATGAAGACTGAATATCACTATCCAAAACAGTCAACTCTATAATACATTTAGGGTGCTCTTTGATCAATGCTAACTGGCTACTACTAGGAATGTGAAGAAGGAGTACAGAGAAAACCGTGCCTAAACACTTAGTAACAAAACTACTAAAATACAAAGCAAAAAGGTAAAGCAAACACATACGCACAGTATGCCCAAAGGAAGAAAAGCAAATTCCCTTCCTAACTAAAACAACAGGAGCTAGAAATCAAAGAAATTACATCTTCATAAAGGGAAAAAAGAAAAAAAAAAAGATAGCTATGAAGCTAGAATTCCACATCCAGTAAAAATATCCTCCAAAAATTCAGGAAAATAAAGATATTTTCAAGAATACAAAGCTGAGAAAGTTACAATAAAGGTAAGTTCTACATGAAAAAACTATGACCTCATGCAAAAACCTGTAACTACTCAATGAAAAATATAAATATATAACCAATTCTACATGAGCAATGCCTATATGAAGCAAAAGTAATAATATCTTGTGAAGTTTAAAAGAAAGAAAGAATAAAAATACATTACAGATCTATCCAGAAGGTTAGGGTGACATAGATAAAGTTGAGAGTTTCTACCCGCATCATTTACTAGTGGTAAAGATCAGGACTGTATACTATAGAGTAACACTAAAGAATAAGTAAATATTACATGGAAGTGTGTATAAGTAATAATTGAGTGGAAAAATAAACTGCAACAAATACGGTTTAATCTAAATGAAGACTAGAGAGAAAAATATAGAATGGTGAGACAAATGAAAATAACATTTTATAAAGTAGATTTAAATCTGAATACAATTATTAATTGTAAAGATGTCACATATAAATAAACTTTTAAAGAGAAGATACTAGAATATTTTAATCTCATAATACAAATAATTTATTCTTGTTCATTGCCTCAGTGTAATTCTTAAATTGATGTAGTATCCTACTTTTCTTTTTATTCAATATCTTCAAGGTTGGTATAGTACAAATGAACCCAAATTATCACAATGTTGTTCTAATGTTCAAATATCAATTGAGAAGATGCTTCAATCTATAATGGCTAGAAAATAATCTTTACAGGAATTGCACTTGAGATCTTTTTGTAAATGAATTATCTTCTCCATCACAGTCTCAAAACAAATTTGGTTGCTGTTTTATCATTGCCTTTTGTTTAACTCTAATGTCACATTTATTGATATTTCACATGCTACTTATTTCCATTTACTGAAACAGATTTTCCTAACATTATTTAGAGGATTTTATTTTAATAGTAAAATATTAAATTATATATATCAGATTTATAGATTTAATATATGTATTGAGTATTAAATATTAAATATTAAAAATGCATAAACATAACTTTAAAAGCATTTTTAATCTGTTAAAAAGTAAAATAGCAAAATAGAAATGTGATTGGTTTTGTTGTAAACTTTTGTTAATATCATTAGTGATAACACTCAAAGAAATGCGAAAAGTAAAAACTAAAAATTAATTTTAGTTTTTCTCCAAATCTCATGAGATTTTATTATTTGAGAAACTTCTATTGCTTAAGTGCATACCATATTTTAACTAACTTATCTAATTAGTTTAAGAGAATTTATTGGGCATTTCCATCATGTGTTTGAGAGTGATTCCAAGCTGAATTTGATGTGCTTAATTAAGATTAATGATCCTAAAATACTGTGCATATTGTTTGAATTGTTCTCAATATATCACTGCTGTGAATATAATGGAGACCATATCTCATAGTATTAAATTTAAACAATGCATCCTATATTAAATAAATATTTTGGTTTCTAAATTTTCTGGATTACATGCCGATTGTTTTACTACATTAGCACTATTAACAACATAAACTCGCAGATTTACCTCAACAATGTTTAAATCAATGCATAGGGGCACCTGGGTGGCTCAGTCGTTAAGCATCTGCCTTCAGCTCAGGTCATGATCCCAGAGTCCTGGGATCGAGCCCCGCGCATTGGGCTCCCTGCTTGGCGGGAGGTCAGCTTCTCCCTCTCCCACTCCCCCTGCTTATGTTTCCTCGCTCACTGTGTCTCTTTCTCTCAAATAAATAAAATCTTAAAAATAAATAAATAAATAAATAATAAATGCATAAAATTAAAATTTGGGGTTTTCTTGCTATTAATTTAAGTATGCACATGCACTTTGTAAACCTGTATAAAACTGACATATATGCTAAATTTAATTCACTAGTTTTCTTTCTCTATTATTTCTCTTTCTTTCTCATACATAATAAATATTAACTCTTCAGTATTATTTTTCTCACCTCAACAGAGTAATAGTTCTTCCTTATTTTACATATATATAACATTATGTCAACGTATTAATCATCCCATTAACAATCTTATTTTGAAATTGCCATTCTAACTTTTGTTAAATTACTTCATCTATGTTGTACAGTTACCCTATTACCAAATTTCAAGATCATAATCCATGATCTCTGTAAACACTATGCCAAGAAATTTATTTCTATGCTTAACATGTTTGGGTAAAGGCTTATGTATATTCTCTCACTTAAAAATAGCATGCAAATTTTCTCTGTATTTATTTATCTGCATTAAATTCTAATAGTGTTTTCTTTATTCAATTCCAGTGTTTTATATAAAAATGACATTTACTATTGTTCTATTTGAGAACCTAAGTATTTCCAGCATGATACCTGCATAGGTACCGCTTATAGTTACAATTGGTTTTGAAGGAGGTAAAAATAAACCCTATCTTTTTAGTTTGTTTTCTTTTTGTTATGACAAAAATACACCTGTCTTTTAAGTTAAAATATAAATATGTTTTCTACAATTCCTTTCTCCATTTCTCAATATTTTAGTGTAGCATAAAATAGTAAATTTTCAGTCATGATCCTCCAGTGGAAAAATCATGATCACTAATATGAATCAGATAATGTCTTTTTAGAAACATCCCCATGCTGTCATAAGGATGATTTGGCAATTTTCTAAAAACATAATCTAATAAATATATTAAAGGATCAGAGGCATGCATTTTCTTATTTAAATTACCAGTTTCATGAATATAAAAATGTTCATGTTCTAAAGGGCAATTCAAAGATACATATGTTGCACCTGAGTTATGAATATAATAGGATTATCTGTTTGCATTCTCATCATTTTGATAAGTAACTAAATCATCTTTAAACAAAGAATTTGAAGCTGCAAAGTTTTCATCTGACTTGTAAAGTTGTGCATTTGATGAGACATTTCGCCAAATATTCATTAATATAAATAGTAAATAAATACTCATAAAATAAATAACATCAATGTCCTCTCTGAATATACTATGTAATGCTGCACAAAATAAAGGAAAACATATGCTTCAAGAGGAGACAGAGCTTTACAAATAGGCCAGACCTCCCAAAGCTAAACTACAATTTTAATGTGATCTAAACAAAAATGTAATTAGGTTCTTATGGAACTAAAAAGATGAATCTACAGTTCATATAGAATATAAAAAAGTACTAACAAGGAATTCCTGAAAAAAAATGATCAATGATTTACACTACTTTATATTGTATTAAAATATATTGCAAAACATCACTATATAGGAGGAGACGAACCATGAGAGACTATGGACTCTGAGAAACAAACTGAGGGTTCTAGAGGGGAAGGGGGCTGGGAGGATGGGTTAGCCTGGTGATGGGTATTAAGGAGGGCACGTATTGAATGGAGCACTGGGTGTTATACGCAAACAATGAATCATGGAACACTACATCAAAAACTAATGATGTAATGTATGGTGATTAACATATAAAATAAAATTAAAAAAAGAAAAGTCATTTTCAGTATCTACCCATTTAAAAAAAATCACTATATAAACAGTGGGGTATTGGCATGTGAATATACAATGAATAATAATTGCAACCCTAGAAATAAATATGATATTTATATATGTATATATTACTACTTCAAATCTATGGGAAATTTTTGAATTTTTTAAAGAAGCAAGAATTAGATTTAAAAAAAAAAATTTCTTACTTCCTAACTCACAAAAAGATAATTTTCACATAAACTACATATTTTAAGTAGAACACAAAACCTCTGAAATCATAAAATCGAAAAATAAAAACATATATTAAACGTTTTTTACATAGAAAAAATTATTATAAGCAAAATCCAAAGAAAAATAGTATTCAAAATTAATATCAAGAAACAGTGCTGATTTCTTAACATTGAATCCCTATAGGACACTGAAAAAGACCAACAGAAACAAAAAAAATTAAACAAAGAATATAAATGGACTAATGAAAAAAGAAATGCTGGGGAGCCTAGGTGGTTCAGTCAGTTAAGCATCTGACTCCTGATTTCAGCTCAGGTCATGATCTCACAATCGTAAGATCGAGCCCCGCATCAGGCTCCACTCAGCGTACAGTCTGCTTGAGATTCTCTCTGCCCCTCCCACCTCCCACTCTCACTCTCTCTCTCTCAAAATAAATAAATAAAATCTTTAAAAAAAAAAAAAAAAGAAAAGAAAGAGAAATGCTAATGACCCCTAAACATAGGAAATAATATTCCTGATAAAAGAAATAAAATAAAAATGATATAGGCATACTAATTTTTACTTATTATACTAGCAAAGATCCAAAAGTTGCATAAATAATAGCTTTATGAGGGTCTGAAGAAACCATAAAGCAACTTTAGTCATTTCTAATTGAATTATAAATGACTGTAATCTATATGAAGTGTAATTTTGCAGTATCTGTCAAAATAAAAATACACATCCTAAGAATTCCACTTCTAAAGGATTATTCCATTCATTTATTAAAGTAAGTATGAAATGATATATACAGGGTTAATCACTGAACCTTGTAGCATTATGTAATGGTAAAATATTGGGAACAACCTAAATATTCAAAAATAAAAAAAAAAACAGTTAAATAACTGTGGTACACCCATTAATGGAATAATTTGCATCCTTGAAAAATAATGAGGTAGTTCTTTCATTTACTGTAAATTTTTTTGAAAAAATATAACCAAGTAGAAATCAAAGTATACAGTGTAATTGTGTAAAAAGATGCGCAAAATAAAATGAATGTGTGTTTATACATATACAATTTATCTGAAAGGATGTCTAATAAACTAATACCTGCGCTTACTCTTGGAAAACTGAATTGTATTAATAAAATCAGTAAAAAATAATAAATTAAAAATCAAAAATAAACTGAATTAAATTTTTATGAAGTAAAAGGGTCCAGAAAGATATATATAAATCACCTCGGATATCATTAAGTGAGAGGAAAGGGAACTCTACAAAACATAATGAAAGTAGAGATTATATACTACTAAATTTTCTATGTTCTACTCCACTGAGATGAGTCTGATCAAGAAAACCATTTTAAAGGTTTCTAAGGTGAAGTGTAACTATCCTCTCTGGGAATAGGTATCTTCTACTTTTCTGTCACTTCTGATATATGGTGTAGGAAAATCTCTGCCATTAACAGGAATAGTGTGGTAAGGAAGGCTGCCTTCTGTCTTTCTCCTCTATCAAAATGAGACATTTGATATGTCTAATATTTTTAGGAAGACTCCATCAGTTGTTGTACTTCTCACATTTTTAGGAATTTATATTTTTAAAATAAAGTAATATCTATTTATTCTTTATGCATTCACATCATTTTCCCGTATCAAAAGCTGTGGGTTATTTATGACATCTAAATTTTAATTATACAACATTAAATTCAAAGCAAAAGGCAAAATTTTAAAATGGTATAAATTTTAATATTAATCAAAACCATTTTGTGGATCTGATTTCTTTTCTCTTCTAATATATACAGTCTTTTTCGACATGGTAGGACAAATAATCACTGATAGCTCCTAAGTCATATTTTGCAATATCTAATACAGTGAACTTTTCTTCTGAATTCCATTTAAAAACATTCTAGGAAAGCATCGTTAAGTCAGCTGCCTACCCCTGAATCAATCAACTATTATTAGAGTAGTAGAGCCACTTAAGAGGTTGGTAGTCTCATGAAAAGCACTCTCTAAAATGAATAATGTGCAGATCCTCTAAGAAACAGGGTTGTTTCAAAAAGAAAAAGGATGCTTAACAACAAAACAAAACAAACTAAAAAACATAAATACAGAGGATTAGATAGATGACAGATACACAATACAGACACAGATATATTGGCAGGCATAGAAAAAATACATATACCACACACACACACACACACACACACACACACCAGATTTATGACTGATTACCTGTGGATAGTGTGAATGGCTCTGTGTTTACCAAATATCTAACCCCCCAAAAAGTATCAAGTTTAAAATCAGAGATGTGTGAAGATACAAATGTATATATCATATAAAGAAATATAAAACAATTTTTATCAGCAATATATGACATTTTAGTATAAAAGAAAGCTTTGGTTTGGAATCACTCAGACAAACTTGGGCTTGACTTATTTAAGCCTTCTCAACCTCAGGTTTTTATAAACTTATTTGAAAAATAACTCCTAATTAGTTCAGAGTAAATGAGAAATGAAAGAAAATCTATGTTTAGTATCTAGGACAATGCTTAATAAATATTAGTTCTGGTTTAATATCACATTTTACTGGTAAGATTATCATACATCTTTAAAAAAAAATGCCCACAATTTAGAATTAATCTTTAAAAATCAATGCACAATCACCATTCAGAATTAAAATAATTTAAATTAAGTTGGTGCCTGAGCCACTTGCTAATGCCTGTTCATGTAATACATTTTCTAAGAAAAGTTACGTTACTGACAGAGGATGTCTAAAAGTACAGGAGATTCTGAGCATATATTTCCTCACTCACTGTAGTTATTTATGGTAGCTGAAAAGGTAATTCATATATATATTAATATGATATATATCCAAAAGTTAAGTTTAAATACTTCTTAATCTTACAACAATTAAGAAAGCCATCGTACCGCAACTTTTACTTTTGCTCTCCAGTATGGGATATTTGTGAGAGAACTTTATTTAATCAACTAAATGCTCTCTGCTCCATAATGCCACATGCTCAAGTTCCTCAGTTTGAATCCAATCATTTTCATGAACACTGAGTACAATCTATCAGTATGTTTTGTTGCCTTGAGTGACACAAATTACTTCCCAGGGATCTCTGTTTGGGGATCAGTCAATTCCTGGTGTTTTGTAAGAAGAGCATTTACCATCTGGCATATTTGTTTCATGTTAATGGAGAGTTACTAACATATGATATATATGTACTTTACTGATACTTTTATTTTTAACTTTCCCCTTGAATGAATATCAGTGTTCATGTTGACAGCATTTCTCAGAAAAATAAAAGTTTGTTTGCCATATTCTCACAATCTCTAACATAATTAAGTTTGCAAATATGTCAGAGAACGTTCTTATCAGTGATACTCAAACTTTTGTGAGCAGAAGGATCACCTGGGGAGCTTGTTAAAATGCAGATTACGTGGAACTATCACAAAATCTTGGGGACAGTTCAGGATCTGCATTTTTATAAATCATCCTGGATGATGCTGTCAAAGGTCATCTACATACAATTAACTTACTCAAAATATTAGTGCCTGTGGAATAATCACAAGCTCTAATTTTAGAGCCATATTTTAAAAAATCTGTAAGATTAAAAGGACAGGAACACATCTTGGTCCAAACTTCTAAACTTGATAATGGAGAATTTTTCCTGACTGCCATTGTAGCTGTGAACTTACCCAAACATGCTTAAGGAAAGTCTTGTCTCATTCCCTCTTTTTAAACTTCCACTCTTGTCCTATAGTACTTTATATTGTTGTTGTCGTTGTTGTTGTTTATTGCTGTTGGTATTTTTATAAGCCTTACTATCTGTATAAGGGCAAATCACCTATTGCTTTAAAAATTCAGAAGTTATTTCTCTCCATGCATGTAAGAGCAAGAGACACAACCAAAACATGATACTGAATAAAATATTTGTAGCTCAGTGATCCCTTAAGACTAAGGGATTACTCAGGAACAGTTTCAAAGAAGTTCAACAGAGTGTGTGTCATGGAACCTTTGTATTTCATTAGAAGTAGCAAATGAAACACCATACATAAAAATAAACTCAAAATGGATTAAAGACCTAATGTAAGACCTAAAACCATAAAAATCCTAGAAGAGAGCAAAGTAATAATTTCTCTGACATCAGCCAAAGCAACATTTCCCTAGCTATGGCTCCTGAGGCAAGGGAAACAAAAGCAAAAATCAACTATTGGGACTTACCGAAATAAAAAGCTTCTGCAAAGCAAAGGAAACAATCAACAAAACTAAAGACAGCCTACTGAATGGGAGAAGATATCTGCAAATGACATATCTGATAAAGGGTTACTATCCAAAATCTATAATGAACTTATGCAACTCAACACCAAAAAACCCAAATAATCCAATTAAATAATTGGCAGAAGACATGAATAAACACTTCCCCAAAGAAGACATACAGATGGCCAACAGACACATGAGAAGATGCTTAACATCACTCATCACTAGGCAATGCAAAACAAAACCACAATGAGATATCATCTCACACCTGTCAGAACAGCTAAGTTCAAAAACACAATAAACAATAGCATTGGCAAGGATGTGGAGAAAAAGGAACCCTCGTGCACTGTCAGCTGGAATGCAAACTGGTGCAGCCACTCTGGAAAACAGTATGGAGGTTCCTCAAAAAATTAAAAATAGAACTCTATGATCCAGTAATTATACTACTAGGTATTTACCCAAAGAATATGAAAACACTAATTCTAAAAGATATATGCACCCCTATGTTTGGTTGCAGTATTATCTACAATAGCCAAATTATGGAAACAGCCCAGGTGTCCATGGATAGATGAGTGGATAAAGAAGAGGTGATACACACACACACACACACACACACACACACACACACACACACACTGGAGTATTATTTAGCCATAAAAATGAATGAAATCTTGCCATCTGCAACAACATGGATGGAGCTAGAAAGTAAAATGGCAAGTGAAATAAGTCAGAGAAAGATACCATATGATTACTCATATGTGGAATTTAAGATACAAAACAAACAAATGAAGGAAAAGAGACAAACCAAAAAACAGACTTTTAACCATAGAAAACAAACTGATGGCCACCAGAGGGGAGGTTGGGAGGGGAATTGGTGAAATAGGTGAAGGAGATTAAGAGCACACTTATTTAAAAAAAAAAAAAAAAAAAAAAAAAAGTGCACTTACCATGATGAGTAATGCACAGAATTGTTGAATCCCTATGTTGCACACCTGAAACTAATAGAACACTATATGTTAACTATACCGTAATTTAAAAAAAAAAACAACTGGTCCTATAAGTAAACTGTTAAAAATACATTACTGGCTGGAACTGCAAAGGATTATCCTATTTTTGATACAATATAGCATAAGAAATAAAATGAGGAAAGTATGAGTGACAAGATAAGACATGCATATAGTAGAGAAGTCCCAGAATTTTCATCATGGGAAAGAAGAAAGTTTTGAACAGAATACTCACAGTGACATTAAAAAAAAAGAAAGAAAGAAAGAATTTCCCAGAGATGAAGATGCTGTACTCAGATTAAAATAGTATAGTAGCGTAAATACAAATTTATTATAAAAATTCAGATTATAATAAAATTTCAGAATATCATAAAAATTCTTAAAATTCCCAAAGATAAAACAAAACAATAGAACACAACTGGCAAACACCAAAGGAAATAAAATATATTAAAATTTTCATCAGCTATGTCACATAAAACATTATTTGAAAAGACTGAGAGTTTTTTATAAAAACATTTGCCAAGTTCTAATGAGCAACTATTATGAACTTAAAATCCAACTCTCAATCAAGAACTCATTCAAGTTGAGCAAGAATCTACAAATTTTCACACCATAAACACTAAAACATTGAGATTAATTAAAAACAAAGAACAAAGAATGAATACATCTATTCATCCTTACATACAGATAGACATAAATATGTGTAAATTTTACACTCTGAAAGACTATAACTCCATTTCACCATAATAACAACAACAGAATGGTAATTATGTTAGGTGATAGATGTGTTCACCAACATTGTGGTGACCATTTTACAATGTATACATGTATCATATTATCATCATTGTACACCTTAAACTTACCCAACAATGTATGTCAAGAAAGTGTCTTCTTTCCTTTAAAGAGTAACCATTGGAGAAAAAAAAATATGAGTGGGGGCAAGGGGTATATGGAAAAAGTATACTTCTTGCTTAATTTTAATGCAAACCTATGACTGTTCTAAAAAATAAAGCCAAAAAAAAAAAAAAATCAGAAGTATGGAATCACAAAAGACCCTGTATAGTCAAAACAATTTTAAGAAAGAACAAAGCTGGAGGCATCATGCTTCCTGATTTCAAACTCTAATACAAAACTATAGTAAGCAAAACAGTATGGTATTGGCATAAAAACAGACATAAAGATCAATGAAACAGAACAGAGTCCAGAAATGAACTCATGCCGGGGCGCCTGGGTGGCTCAGTCGGTTAAGTGACCGACGCTTGGTTTCAGCTCAGGTCATGATTTTGGGGTCATGGGATTGAGCCCCACGCCAGGCTCCATGCTTAGTGGGAAGTCTGCTTGGGATTCTCTCTCCCTTTCCCTCTGCCCCTCCCCCCCTGATCGCTCGCTCTAAAATAAATAAATCTTTTTTAAAAAAAGAAATAAACTCATGTATATATTCGCAATTTATGAAAAAGGAATCAAGAATATAAAATGGTAAAAGGATAGTATTCAATAAGTGGTGTTGGGAAAACTGGACAGCCACATGCAAAAGAATAAAATTGGGCCATTATCTTATACCACACAGAAAAATTAACTCAAAATGAATTAAAGATTTGAATGTAAGACCTGAAACCATAAAACTCCTAGAAGAAAACACAGATGATACACTCCCTGACATTGGTCTTGTAATAATTTTTTTAAACTTGACACTAAAAGCAAAGGCAACAAAAGCAAAACTAAGTAAGTGGGACTAGGAGCGCCTGGCTGGCTTAGTCAGTAGAGCCTATGACTCTTGATCTCAGGGTTTTGAGTTCAAGCCCTACATGGGGTCCATAGAGCTTACTTAAAAATAAGTAAATAGCTATTTATTTAAAAAAATGAGTAGGACCATATCAACCTAAAAAGTTTCTGCACAGTATAGGAAATGACTAATAAAATGAAAAGACAACCTACCAAATTGGAGAAAATACTTGCGAATCATATATGTAGTAAGAGGTTAATATCCGAATTATATAAAAACACATAAAAATCAATAGAAAAGACCAACGATCCCATTAAAAAAAGTGTGGAGAGGGATGCCTGTGTGGCTCAGTCGGTTAAGCATCTGCCTTTGGCTCAGGTCATGATCCCAGGATCCTGGGATAGAGCCCCCCGTCGGCTCCCTGCTCGGCGGGGAGCCTGCTTCTCCCCCTGCCTCCTGCTTCCCCTACTGGCGCTCCCCCCTGCCTCTCACAAATAAATAAAATCTTTAAAAAAGTCTGTGGAACATTCTGAATAGACATTTTTTCCAAAGAAGACATACAGATGGCCAACAGGTATAAAAAAAGAAGTTCAACATCCTTAATCATCAGAAAAATTTAAATCAAAACTACAAAGAGGTACCACCTCACACCTGTTGGAATGGCTATTATCCAAAAGAGGAGAAATAAGTGTTGGTAAGGATGCAGGGAAAAAGGAACTCTTGTGCATGATTGGTGGGAATGTAAACTGGTGCCGCCAGTATGGAAAACAGTATGCAGATGCCTCAAAAAACGAAAAATAGAACTACCATATGATCTAGCAATTCCACTTCTGTGTATTTATCCAAAAACAAAAACACTAATTTAAATAGATATATACACTCTCACATTCACTGCAGCATTATTTACAATAGCCAAGCTATGGAAACAACCTAAGTGTCCACTGATGGATGAATGGACAAAGAAAATGTGGTCTATACACACAATGGAATGTTATTCAGCCATAAAAAAAGAATGAAATCTTGCATTTGTGACAACATGGATGGACCTTGAGGGAATTATGCTCAGTGAAATAAGTCAGAAAAGACAAATACCATATCATCTCATTTATATGTGGAATCTAAAATAAACAAACAAACCCAAGCGCATAGAAACACAGAACAGATTGGTGGTTGCCAGAGGCAGAGGGTTGGGGGTGAGAGAAATGGTGAAGTTTATCAAAGGTACGAACTTCCAGTTATAAAATAAGTAAAATTCATTGGGATATAATGTACAGCATGGCAACTATCACTTTATTATATATTTGAAAGTTGCTAAGAAAGATCTTAAAAGTTTTCATTACACACAAATTCTGTAACTACGTATGGTGATGGATGTTAACGAGACTTATTGTGATGATCATTTCATAATATATACAAACATCAAATCATTATGTGGCACACCTGAAATTAATAAAATGTTGTAAGTCAACCATATCTCAATTTTAGAAAACCAGAAGCACAAAAAACAAGCTATGAGATGTGAGACACAGCAAAACAGTACTCATAGAAAAATGTATAGCTATAAAATTAACTCAATTAAAAAAAAGTACTTTTCTCTTTTTTTTCAAGATAGGAGATAACTAGATAACTGCAGAGACACACTGGGGATAGTACAATACACATATTCAGGGCTCAAAGTATAATCAAGATATAATAAGATGATCAACTTTACAGATGTCTGAGCCAAGAAACAAATTCTTAATCATTCTTAATATCCTCAGCAGACGGAATCAGTCCATTGACTTAAATCCTTTGAGTAAAAAGAATACCAAATATACTTAAGGAAGTACCTGAGATCATATCAGAAATACATACTTTAAGTTTTCCCTTAATCTCCTAAAGGCACCTCCTGCTATCCACCATCATAATATACATTAGAGAAAGGGAAATATCCAGGTATACCTGGGATTCTTTGACACCAATTTTGAGATATCAATTTCACAGGAATAAGAATTACTGTCATCGACTTTTTGGATCTGTTTTATGAAAGCCAAGTGATAAATGGGAAAAAAAGAATGCCTTCATTGTAGGCCCAGTGTGTCCCTGCACTAATCCCAGAGTTAATTCTTGGTTTTAGTTGTAATATGTTATTGGCATAACATATTAGTTCCCTAACCTGTAGACTAAGAACTATTACAAAAGAAAAGGAAAATAAATAACCTGGCACAATTTATCCCACTCAAAATAATCATATAAAACTGGGATAATCCCAGAAATTAGTGACAGCAAAAAACACTATAAAGATTGACAAAAATAAAAAAAAAAAAAAAGATTCTTATTACACTTATAATGAATTCTCCAGGTTGAACCATACTGAATATGGTTATTTCTTAGAAATTAATGACAAACTATTAGAAACACATTAGGCTGGTGGCTCCATACACAGATGCTTTTCCAGATGGGCTTTCTCTTGGAGGAAATACATTTTGCCTCTGGTTCACGGCATGCAACTGTTACCTGAAAAATGCTTTTAACTTTATCCTATACACAGAAAGCACCAAAGGAGAATTTTAACAGGGAAAACAGTCAACCAATTCAAACTCACACAAGTAAGAGACTCAATATCAAACCTATTCCATATAACTTCTATCCAAGAAACGTGTTTTGCTGAAAAGGAAGCGGCAATGGGCTAATGACATGCATGCCTCATTGTAAGTAGAATGTTTTATGTAGGGAAGTTGTAGTGAATATGGAGGGAGGAATAGGAAAAAAAAAAAAAAAAAAAAAAACTGGAAGAGAAGCCAAATTAGAGAGGGTGGAGAAAAATAGAATAGAAATAAACATTCTCCTGTTTTTTCCTGCTAATCATTTCCTTGCTCTCATTGATAATCTTACCAATTATTGACACAACCATAACAACATATTTTAGTTCAGCCTGTATCTGAATTTTACAGGGTGTGTTTATTTTTTGTCTTATGTCTTTTCCTTAATATTATTGTGTGTGAATTTTCATGGTTGTTGCCTGTAGCTGGGATTTGCTCATTTTTCCATTGCCAAATAGTATCCCATTGTCTGAAGAGACTACATTTTCTTTTTAATCCATTTTGATGGGGGTAAAAAAATTATATTTTCCACATTTGGGAACCATAATGGAAAGGTTGGTATGAACAGTTGAGAACACGTATCTTAACTGCACAAATACCTGAATTTCTTTAAGATATTTACTTAAGAGTGGGTCATGGGCTCTGGATAGCTTTACTTTTTCTAGATAATGTTACAGTGTACCCAAAAAGTTATAACTGATTAATAGCAGAATAGTAGAGGGGTCTTTGGTCTGCGAGCTCACTTTGGCCTTGTTAAATATTTTAAATTTTTGAGAATCTAGAATGTATCTACTGTGATACATTTTAATGGCCATTTTAATTTCCTAGAATATAATGTCATTTTTTTTTTTTTTTTTTAGAAAGAGAGTGAGTGAGAGAGAGAGCACAAGCCGGGAGGGGGGGAGGCAGAGGGAGAAGCAGACTCCCCGCTGAGCAGAGAGCCTGATGTAGAGCTTGATCCCAGGACCCTGGGATCATGACCCGAGTCAAAGGCAGACACCCAACCGACTGAGCCACCCAGGTGCCCCTGTCATTTATCATTTTTAACATCTGGATTTACTCTTGTTGTTGTAGCTTTTCAAGTCACTTGCCCATTTTTTGGAGTATATTTATTTTATTTTATTTTTTTTATTTAAATTTTTTATTGTTATGTTAATCCCCATACATTACATCATTAGTTTTAGATATAGTGTTCCATGATTCATTGTTTGTGCATAACACCCAGTGCTCCATGCAGAACGTGCCCTCCTCAATACCCATCACCAGGCTAACCCATCCTCCCAACCCCCTCCCCTCTAGAACCCTCAGTTTGTTTTTCAGAGTCCATTGTCTCTCATGGTTCTTCTCCCCCTCCGATTTCCCCCCCTTCATTCTTCCCCTCCTGCTATGCTGAGCGAAATAAGTTATTTTATTTTTTTTAAATAAGAGTCTTTTTTTAAAGGATTTTATTTATTTATTTATTTATTAATAAATATATTTGGCAGAGCGAGAGAGAGAGCACAAGCAGTCAGGATGTCAGGCAGAAGGAGAGGGAGAAGCAGGCTCCCCACTGAGCAGAGAGCCTGACGTGGGGCTCAATCCCAGGACCCTGAGACCATGACCTGAGCAAAGGCAGATGCTTAACCAACTGAGCCACCCAGGCGCCCCTTTAGAGTATATTTAAAAACTCTTTCATACATACTTCTTTCCATATTTTGAGTGCTTGTCATTTATTGGTTATATGTGTTGAAAAATACATGTTGACAATACGTTCCTACATACTTGGCTCTTTCACTCCCATATTTTGGCTTTTTCTCACACCATCACATTTCTTTCTCCTTTTGGTATCTTGTGATTAACTGAATTCTTAATTTTATCTAATTCTTCTTTTATTATCATGGTTTCATTAAGATAGTATTTCATGATACCTTTTTAACATCCTATGGTTTTGCCATTTACAATAAAGTAATTGATTTACATGGAAGGGATCTATTTTATTGCCTGAGACAAGGATAGATTTTAATTTTTTAACAATTTTAATGTTTTAATGCACTCCCACTATGATTTGAAATGTCCACCCTTTCCCCATTTTCCTCAGTGCTACTTCTGCCACATATCTATATATCTATGGGTTTGTTTCTGTGTGCACAAGACTATTACATTGATTATTTTATTCCCAGGACTAACATGGCAGTATATTACACAGCATGGCTTTATAAAAAGTCGTAACAATTGTAGAATAAGTTTTCCATTTCCTTAATCCCCCACTTTTTTACACTGTCCATTTGTTTGTCTCAAGTGTCAACTTAGTTTTGTGACAACTGGTCTCTCCCATTCTTCCAGCTGGTATCAAACCCAGGGAGACTAGGGAAAATCTGAGGGCATGGTTCTAAGGCACTTTTGGAAGTCTCTTCTCTCTGGTGGCTGAGGTGTGGTTGATGTGAACTGAGAATTCTCACTTGGATAATGAGTAAAGGAACTGACTCCTCTTGGGTGCAGTTACAGAAGCCGGATCATGAGACACCTATACTCTGAAACAGAACTCTACAGTTATATAGTAAACTGCTTCTCATTTTTCATTATCTTATTGTTTTGTAACATAGGGTAGCCATGAGCAATTCTTGGTTCCTCATTTTTCCACTTAATGCATTTTGCAAATTATATATTTGAATTAAATTCATTTCAATCTTAGTCCTACTGCAGAAAAATCAGTTTCTATTCTAAAGACAATATGTTTTCCTAGGTGCTTTTAATCTGATATTTTTAAATGAATGTATGCATATATATAATTTAGTACATACACTTAGTCATACATGTGACTAAAAAATAATTACTTAGGGAATAAATTACTATTTAAGAACTGTGAAATCACTTTTTAGGTAAAAAATAATCTCCTAGTAAGGAGGAATTCCCTTTGCATATCTGTTCTTTAGAAAAATAATCTTTAAAAAATGCTTTATTACACAAGAAACATTTGGGCCAAAAAAATTGTGTTATTACTTAAGCATTGATGATTTTATGGTGGAAAAAACCCATGTATTTGTTCTCTTCTGTATATCCTTTGGTATTTTTTATAATCCATTTTCCAGGAAGGCATACAATAGTAATTAATAATAACAGTAGGTTCATTTAAAATAAACATAAAGTAACCGGATTGTTCCTGGCTTTGGACAGTTTAGAAACATAGACGAAAAGCCTGAAATTATTATGTGGTCTACTGAATGTAATGTTTCAGAATTCAACTGCTATCAAAGTGAGAACTATTGCAATCTCTGTGTTTTCATTTCTTAAAGAATGCAGTGCATACTAAAATAGAGTAGTCAAAATTGCTCATTTTCCCAAATTGGTTATTATCTATATATTGATTATAACACAAACTCATTTCCTTTTTGCTGGACAGAAACATTGTATTCTGAAAAGTATATTTTTCACCTTGAAAATAGGTCATAATATACAAATTCAATATATATTTCTCATAACTAGAGATCTAGCAGACTCATCCATGGGATACCTACATTATAAACCACTAATATAAACATTTTGTTATCAATGTCAGCTTTTATCTCCCTGAAAATAGTCATATTCTTGAGTCAGAATGCTCTGTTACATTGCATCTTTTTAAAGTCTTGGATTGAATAGAAATACGATTTTAACATATTTTGTATTTCAACCTGCCTGGGCTCGAAATGTGCTCATTTCTAGTAAAGAAAACTATAAATAATCTTCTGACTCTTTTACAAGGTTTTAAATCAACCACATGCAGAAAGCTGATAAGTAAGGGGAACAGAATAAATTGCAATCCTATTATGTTCTTTTTTTTTAGTACACATTTTCCGGTAGATTGTTTATGATGCATTATCTCCTGTTTCCAAACTGTCAAAATGGCGAGTAGAGATACACAGTATAACTTTCACTGACTTTAATAGAAGTAGCTGGGCAATTTTTGAGGTGCCAGTTGTCTGGCTACACAGACAATAGGATTAGCCAAAGTGGCTCCTGATAGGATAAATGAAGGAGATGAATTTCTCATTCTAATTCTGCTTATGTCAAGTGAGTTTACATGCAGAAAATGGTCAGAATCATGGTATTTTTGAATTCACATTAAACTTACATTATGATTGTATTTTTAAAAATTACATGGATTTTCAAAGACTTTGTGCCTAGAAAACAATCCTTAAATAGATTACTAAAAAATTTAAGAACTCTGAAATCACTTTTTGGTAAAAAGTAATCTACCAAGGAGGAATTTGTTCAAATTTTAATGATAAAATTTCATAATACAAAGATAAACATTAAACATAAATACTACTAAAAGCAACTATAAACCAATCATTTAATTCAATTAAAATTGAGGATTACACACTATGTAGTACGTAGTTATTTGTAGCATGTGATACATGGAATGTAATGTGATACCATGGAATGTACATGAATTTTGGATTCAGGGTTTGGTTCAAATCCACACTTCCAGCACTATACTAGATGTGTAGTACTGGGAAAGTTAGTTATCCTTCCTGAATTTAATTTCTTCACTTGTAAGTGGTAATAACCTCACTTATAATACAGAGTTATGAAAGTTACACAAAATTAAATTGAATGATGAGTCCAAGTCACCTTGCTCTTAGTGGTAGTAGTTGCTCGATATTTTGCTTTTTCCTCTCAGTGACTTATGTATCATGATACTTTTTTACTCCTTTTCAAATCTCACATGCATATCATATTTCATTTTAGCAATCTATCAACTACATTTTATTAAACTACTATTTCTGTTGGGAAAAACTAAAATTTAAAAAAGTTAACTCACTTACTCAAATATCCTAACTCCAGATATGGATTTGGTTCTAGAATACAACAACTGAAAAAAAAAAAATGGAACAAATTATATGCTTATTATTTAGCAGGGCAACTAGCAGAAAACAAATAATTAGAAAAATATTTACTTAATTTTATAATTAATGTGATAGACATGAAATCAGCTACTAAGAAAGAGAAAGTGGGATTTAATCCTATAGCACAGTTTACTCACTTATTTTACAGAACCTGACTCTAGAGACAGGTGATCCCGGGCCATTCAGTAACTCTACAGTGGAATTACTGTCCCATGTTCCCTCCATATGGTCCATCATCTATAGCATGAGGTACCCATCCTCAAACTTCTACAATATTTCAAAATGGCTGCTGCAGCTCTAGCCACAGAATCTATACTCTAGACTGGAAAATAAAGGAAAATTACAAAAAGCAAAACTTCTCTCCCTAAATTAGCTAAAGGGAGAGAAAAGAAAAAAACCCTGAGTCCCTGTTAATCACTTAAACAAAATCTCACAAATTTTAAATTTATGATGCAAAAGAAATGTCATCTTAAGTCCAATAATGACATCACATGAAAGACATCACTTTGTTCATGAATATAATTTATACGACTTAAAAAATGTTCTAGGGCGCCTGGGTGGCTCAGTCAGTTAAGCATCTGCCTTTGGATCAGGTCAGGATCCCAGAGTCCTGGGATCAAGTCCCGCATTGGGCTCCCTGCTCAGCGGAGAGTCTGCTTCTCCCTCTGCCTCTGCCCCTGCTTGTGTGCTCTCTCTCTCTCTCTCTTGCAAAGATAAATAAATAAAATCTTTAAAGGTAAATAAATGAAAAATTTCCCATCTCATATTGTCCCAGATAAGTGATCCAGTGCATTAGTTTCCTACTGCTGCTGTAAGAAATTACCACAGACTAAAGTGGCTTAAACAACATAAACTAGTATTTTACATTTCTGGAGGTCAAAATCTTAAAATGGGACATTAGGTATGTTTTCATTCTCAAAGCTCTTAGGGGAAATTCCACTACCTTGCTTTTTCTAGTTTCTAGATGGTGTCTGCATTCCTTGGCTCATGGTCCCATTCTCCAACTTCAAAGCCAGCAGTGCAGCATCTTCCAATCTTCCTCTCTCGGTGACCCCAGTTTCTGTCTTCACATTTCCTCCTCTGACTCTTCAGTCTTTCTCGTCCATCCTTCAAGGATCTTTGTGATTGTATTAGGCTCACTTGGGTATTCCAGGATAATTTCTCCATCTCAAGGTCCTTACTTAATCACATCTGCCAAGTTTCTTTTCCTATCCATGTAAGATAGCATATTCATGGTTTCCAGGGATTAGGACATAGACATCTGGCAGGGGATCTAATATTCTATTTATCACAAAAAGCAAATTATACATGTGAACTTAATTCAACATATGAAGTGTCTATTAAAAGTCTATATATCCAGGCGCCTGGGTGGCTCAGTTGGTTAAGCAACTGCCTTTGGCTCAGGTCATGATCCTGCAGTCCCAGGATCGAGTCCCGCGTCGGGCTCCCTGCTCAGCAGGGAGTCTGCTTCTCCCTCTGACCCTCCCCCTTCTCATGCTCTCTCTCTCTCTATCTCATTCTCTCTCTCAAATAAATAAAATCTTTAAAAAAAAAAAAAAGTCCATATATCCAGGGGCATCTGGATGGCTCAGTTGGTTAAGCGTCATACTCTTGATTTAGGCTCAGGTCATGGTCTCAGGGCTCATGAGACTGAGCCCTATGGCGGACTCTGCACTAGGTGCAGAACCTACTTAAGATTCTCTCTTACTCTCTCCCTCTGCCCCACCCCCCCAAAAAAATAAATAAAGAGTATAAATAGTCTACGTATGCAAACAAACTAACCCTGACAATTACATAGCTCTCCATTCAACAAACTGAATTGTTGTCTTAGATTTGTCTCATTCCTTGCTTCACTGACTCTTAAACATCTTCGTTGTAGAACCGATCTATTAATTATTTATTTTAGGTTTTTTTAGGATTAAAATATTCAAATTCCATCTTGTCACATGCTTTTCAATAAGGCACATATGTTTATTATTTTGATAGAAAAATTGTTGAATGTCCTGTATTTAACATATTGGTATTACCTCAACTGGGATAGAAATGCCTATGTAGGCTAGAAGGGCTTCTCTAAAGCACCCACTCCAATACAAAAGTTTATATATTCATTACACTTCACAAACTCTTACAGAGTATAGCAAAGCCTCTTGGACCATAAATTTAGCTCCATCATCACCTCTTTCAATACTCAAAAGGTTATAAAATATTAGACTATAAAGTTATTTGGGAAATGACCTAATCCTGCCCTGACCTCATGATATTCTTCATCTAAGTGATTCCTCACAATTTGAATCCATTAAGTTATAGAAACCAACATGTATAGTGAGTTGCTCAACTCATGACGCAGGTTTATCTCATTATTGTTGAATATCCACTGAAAAACTACTTTTGGAAAAACTAAATAAAATACCATATGTGCAAATAATTTTTAAAAGTTTAATCATTCATGGTGACCTGTCTTAAGGTTGTAAGTCCTGCACTTAATCTGAAACATTACAATGCATAGGATTTGAAAGTTTAACAATTCTACAGTGCTATAAATAAATGCAAACTGCTTTGAAGTTTCCAGAATACATATGTAAATAATAACACTAAAATGCTGTGCAGTTTTTCAGCAATTATTCCTTAAATGATTAGCCACATAGACAAAATTTTTTTAACTTCATTTTATTATTTTCCATTTAATATATTTCATCTTTTTTAACCCTATGGGAAACTTCATATTTATATCTTCCAATGCAAAATAAACTTAAAATGATAAAATATATTTAACTCAGAGTTTAGATGGAATGAGAGAGAAATATAAAGAAAAGAAAGAAAATGATATTTAAGTTGAGAATTCCCTGGACAATAATAAAGTTCAAATTGAAGTTTATAGTACTTTGTTTTGTCTAAACTCCACTGGGAGATATAAAACTCTTCATATACATAAGGACATGCATCATTATTCATGAATTTTTCTGCCTAAAGAGAAGTACGCAGACAATATATGGGCAAAACAGTGAAGTGCCCACCATAAATTAGAAAATTAAGAATACTTCGTGCAAGGTAGCATGTAAAAGGATATATGCTGCAGTTGTTGCTCTAATTATGTAACTTCTTTTAATAACAGACTACCTTCCAGGTTTATAAGAGAAAATAGAAAGAAATTATATATTGTGTGTTCAATTATTTCCTTCTTCATTCATTCAATGAACATTTATAGAAAGGCTACCTAGATGCCAAGTACTGCTCTAGGTGCTGAAACAAAGAAGTTTATGACTCAATTGGTGAAATAGAAAATAAATAAGTAAACACAATAATCAAAAGATAATTACAAATTTGGATAAGTTCACTGGAAATGAATAAGCCTAGAGAGCCAGGGAAAGAATTACATAATATAAAGTTGTAGAATTTAGGCTGGAACCAGACTATGCATAATTACCTAGACTACAGAAGACTGTAACACTGCAAATGGTATTATTATATTTGAAGAAGTATGCTCAAAGTAAATAGAAAACATATATGGAGACTAGAGGAGAGTCCCAAAGATTAATATGTGGCATTCTTTACCTAGTAACTCTGGTAGAGAATCAAGGAATTTTGAGGTAGTGCTGAGGTCTCTGTGGAAGGGAATGGGTTTTTCATAATATCTGCTCCGTGTTTGTTTTTCTCTTACTCTTACACCCTCAGAATAATTTGAGCATAGAATGAGTTCAAAATAAATACATGTAAAGTAAATAACAAAATAAAAGGGTATGTTTAACTGTGGTCTTAAGGAACTATTCCTCAAAATTTCTAATTTCGTGTTGTGGTTATTCCAAGCTCACCAAACAATCATCCATATGGGGCTTCACAGATTTGTCCTTTGAAGAAAAAAGTTATCCTTTCTCTGTCAATAAATTTTCTCATAGTAAAGAATTACTCATTTTGCCTATAAGCCTGAATGTTTATGATTGGGTTATTATGAATCAACTCTTCAAAAATTAATCAAAACTGCAAAATCTGATAAACAATTTACCACACAAGGTGTACCCACTATTCTTAAAGTAAAAAATAGAATACCCAACATGCCCTAAATGACCCTATTTTATCATAAGTTTTAAAATCAAATTTTCGGGGGGGGCCTGGGTGGCTCAGTCATTAAGCATCTGCCTTCGGCTCAGGTCATGATCCTGGAGTCCTGGGATCGAGTCCCGCATCGGGCTCCCTGCTCAGCAGGGAGTCTGCTTCTCCCTCTGACCCTCCCCCCTCTCATGCTCTATCTCATTCTCTCTCTCAAATAAATAAATAAAATATTTAAAAAAAAAAAAAAAGCTAAAGTAGTTTATGCGTGAGTCACTGACTCTGAACAAGGTGGCACATTTGTATTTTAGTACCTATTCTTTCAACTCTGACAATACCTTTGGAGTCAAATTATCAACTCAAGAGTATCATTAAAAGCATACAATTAATAATGGCAGCACAAGCACTATTAAAATGAAAGTCCAAATAAAACATGATATCTGGGAAAAGTTAATCAGACCCTATTTTGTATTTCTGAAATATTTAATTAATATGGTATGTGAATAATCTTTAAAAATGGGAAATTAAATCATAAGAAGGAACATGATAGGGGCACCTGGGTGGCTCAGTTGGTTGAGCATCAACTCTTGGTTTCAGCTCAAGTCATAATCTCAGGGTTGTGAGATCCAGCCCCGCATCTGGCTCCCAGCTCGGCAGGGAATCTGCTTGGGATTCTCTCTCTCCCTCTTCCTCTGCCCCTCCCCTCCAAAATAAATAAATCTTTGAAAAAAAAAAAAATAATAAGGAACATGATGGTCAAGTTCATATAATTTCTTATATGGTCTCATTAATTGAATCTATGGAATAAATAAGTACTATGTCCTTATATATTTGGAAAACTGCACCCCCATGACAGAAAATCAGGCAATTTTCAGTTTGTTAATCCCTCAATAGGATACTTTTCTCATCCAGACCTAAATGTAAAGCTTCTTGTATCTAATCTATTATATATTTTGTGTAATATACTCTTAAGGACTGAATTGTATCCCCCTCCCAAATTCGTATGTTGAAGTGCTAACCCCCAATAAAACTATATATGGAGACAGGGTCTTCAGGAAGTAATTAAGATTAAATGAGGTCATAAGGTTGAAGCCAATAAGACTACAGCCTTAAAAGAAGTAGAGAACTATTTCTCTTTGCATTCTTAGAGGAAAAGCCATGGTATGAGGACAAAGCTGCCATCTGCAAGCCAAGAAGAGAGTTCCCAGCAGAAAGTGAATTGGCTGGAAACTTGATCTTTGAGTTCCAGCCTCCAAAACTGTGAGGAAACAAATTTCTGTTGTTTAAGCCGCCCAATCTATAGTATTTTGTTATGGCAGTTTGAGAAGAATGAGACATGCAGCAAGGGCTTTAAATTTAGATACATTTTTTTTTTTAACAATGGAAAAAATTTTAAAATAACAATACCAGAATAATAGGGTTTTTAAATAAGAAAAAGCAAAATAATAGCTTATAAATACCTAAGTATTAATACAAAACACAGAAAACTTTAGCCTGATATAATGCCTTACCACTTCTTTGAAAACTAGTGGCATATATACACCTATTATAAAAATTAATAAAGGGAAGCCTCAACAAAATAGACTTGGAAGGCTAGAAGGGAAGGCTGGAAGGGGAAGTCTTACATGGATTACTGGAACAACTGTCAATTACAGACCCCAACAGAAGAATCATCAACAGGAAGGAATTATCAATTTCAGGTCCTAACATGGAAAGATGTACATTGGATCTCATATAAGAAATCAACTAGCAACTCAGCCAATGAGAAACTATCATCACTGTGAACTCTTGCTTTTTTCCAACGGATTTTCCTTCAAAACAACACCTCAACCTTCTCCTCCATAAAATAACATCCCTCTCCTTTTTTGTAACATTCCTTTTTTGTTGGACTTTCCTATGGTTTTGCCATAAATTGCAATACTCTATTATTCCCAAATGCACCCATTTTTGCTGGTAAAGTAACTGAGTGTTATATTTTTAAGATTAAAGCTATTATAAAAGCACATATTTATACCAAAGTTGTAAGACTTTTATCATTGAGCTACTATATATTTAGTATGTGGTTTTACAAAGATTTCAAGACTTTCAGAGAAGACTACCAATGATATTCTCATTTACCTTCACCTCTACAATACACATTTAAAATATATATTTTGTAAACCTTACAAAACTAGAACTGAGCTGAAATTTTTTTTAAACCTACAGAACTATGTCTGTGGATGAGGAGTGTAATCAACACATAGAAGGCCTGAAACAACCTGCAGGGTCCTGGGTACAAGAGAAGAGAGCAGTGGATGAAAGTGTGACTAGAAGTACCCCTGAGAAAAGATGTGTCCCTGGTTCATTAGGTCCTCTCATCTGTGAAAGAATAATTTGAAAAATATAGATTGCTGACATTTCCATTATTGTATGAAAGCCTGCACAAAGTTGTAGATTGAGGAAGTAGAGGGAACAAAATAAATCCTCCTAAAAGGAATTGAAACCGTATATCCACCAGCTCAAATAATAGATCTGTGATTTCTCATTATCACGATGGATCCAATCTGCCATTTTGGAATCTAACAGCAACTGAGTAATTGGGGTCTAGATTAAGAGAACTACAAAATGAAAGAGAGAAAGAAGTTCTTGCTCAAAACTAAAGAAACCTGCAAAGCAAAGTGAGCAGCAATATGGAACAAACTAATGTTAACATGAAATCACTCCACATAGAATTAAAGCCACAAAAAAATAAATAAATAAATAAAGCCACCAAAGAATAGACAATTTTTGAGGAAAAAAGGCAATGAAGACAAAAATGCATAATTTCATCAGAGTGTTAGGGCTGTCTGAGATTTGTATAATTGTCTAACCGTTATTCATGATGGAGAGAATAAAATAGACATTTTCATGTTTATAAGAACCTGGATTGTTACTATCTACAAAACATAACTAGGGAAAATTTTGTGAGAAATTCTGCATGGAGAAAAATGATCCTATATGAAAGAAACAGGATGGGAAAAAAAAAAACAAAACAAAAATACTATGCAAACATATTAACAAAATATTTAATATACTGACTATTAAATAATAAATGAATAGTTTCCTATGGGAAGGGTACTCACTGAAAGGCGGGCAAAAGGGCAGGATCAATGGAGAGCTAGGAGTGATGTATCTTGTTCTGGGTGTTAGTAGCATCAGTCTGTGGTAAATCATTCAATTTATATGAAATATTCTGTTTGTATATTCCATGTCAATAAAGTGCTAACACAAATGACCATATGTTTGTGTTAAAAAAAAAAAAAGTATAAAGTCTTCAACAAAAAATAACATCGTGTGGGGGTGCCTGGGGGCTCAGTCAGTTGAGTATCCAACTCTTGATTTCAGCTCAGGTCAAAATCTGAGATTGAGCCCTGTGTTGGGCTCCATACTCACCAGGAAGTCTGCTTGAGATTATCGTTCCTCATCTTCCTCTGCCCCTCCCCCCTGCATATGTGCTTAAATAAATAAATAAATCTTTTAAAAAAAAATAACATGGTGTGTGTTGGATATGCATGTGTATAATGGCAAGTCCAGCTGTGAATCATAATAGGCTAACCACTATGTCACATCAGATAGAGGGTAAAAATGCCCAATCAATTGCAACTAAAAAGCAATTTTACATAAATATATATGAAAGTCTTTAAAAAACACTTTTAGTAACCATTAAAATATTAAAATTTAAATAAAGAAATCAGTATGTGGAAGAGGAGGGGGAAATGCAGAAACTTTAAGCCAAAGCCTCAGGAAAGAATGAAAACAATAATAGAAATTTTTTGAAACTATAACTAGAAGAAAATAAGATTTTAGGTATATATTAATTATAAAAAAAGAGACTTATTCATGATAAGAAAACTGTTATCAGCTGTATGCTGTTTACAAAACACACATAAAATTCTAGTTTTCTATAATAAAATGTGTGTACATAATCATGCAGAACTATTATAGTATTGTTTAATATATAATATTGTTAATGTTATGATATTATAACAATATTATAATAATACTGTTTACTCTCATGCTAAGCTAGAAAGCTAAAATTATTATTTCTATCTCCTTTGCAGCTAGGGCTCCACATTTGATATAAGTTCTGCCAAATCAGGACACTTACAATGAAACTTAATTTTAAAATGAGTTTCATGGAAACCCTTGTAGCCACAAAACATTAATAATGATACCAAGAATCATGGTAGAAAGGAACTTCTGAGGAATCCAGCAGTTGAGGAGGCAGTTTCCTGAATCCATCATTTTTAATTATTCCAAGACAGCCATGTCCTTAAGGAATCATTTTGAAAATGGTTTCTGAAAGGTCAGTCTAATTTTTTTTTCTTTCTTTTGATGGGGCTTAGGGCGTGCTGCTCCAAAATATGCTAAAGTGGCATATTGATTATTTTGAATTAAAGTTACTTGAGAGGCAGCTGGTTCAAGCAGGACACTCTGACCCTCCTCTCTGTCCCCCTGAAAACAGGAAACAAATCTTTTATGACAGGTACCCTCCCTGCAGTGGGAGGTGGAGCCACATCCTTATATCCTCATCCCCACCTCCTCTGAGATAAAGAAGTCAGAGCTGAGAATCTATGTAAACAAACTTCTGCTTAGTTTCTTCACTAATTAGTAACTAAGCCTAAGTTTTTCTTCTTAGTTTTCACAAATTTGTTTCTTTGTCTAAAAGGTATATAAACAGCCAACTTTGGTCACTTCTTGAGGCCCGTATCTATAAGACCATACATAAGAAATTAAATGTTATTTTTTTATTCCTGTGAATCTGTCTTGTATCAATTTATTTTTTTTCAAAGATTTTACTCATTTGAGAGACAGAGAGTGTGCAGAGAGAGCCAGAGCATGAGTGGGGAGGAGCAGAGGGAGAGGGAGAAGCATACTCCCCACTGAGCTGGGAGTCCGATGCAGGACTGGATTCCAGGACTCCAAGATCATGACCTGAGCCAAAGGCAGATACTTAACCAGCTGAGCCACCCAGGCACCCCCATCTTTTGTCACTTTAATTATTAGACCAGCCCAAAGAACCAAGAGGAGAGGGAGATATTTTCCCCTCCTTGATTCCTTCCAAACTCTTATGTTAATATCTATATCCTTTAATAAATACTTCTTTGCTTGAAATAAATATAATGTAATCTGTTGCATGCAACTAAGCTCCCAATAATAGACTAACATACCATAACAAAAGAAAGCTGGAAAGAACCTGAATATAGATATCCTCTGTTATGAGCTGAATTGTGTTCTACGACAAGTCATATGCTAAAGTCTGAACCCCTACTACCTCAGAAGATGACTATTTGGAGACGGTTTCCTCTTAAAAAGACCCTAAGTTAAGTCATTAGGGTGGGCCCTAATCAATATGACTGGTGTACTAGTAAGACGAGGCAATATGGACACAGACATGTACAGAAAACCATGTGAAGACAGAGGAAGAAAACACCCATAAATAAATCAAGAAAAAAAGGCCTCAGAAAAAAACAACCATGGGGCACCTGGGTGGCTCAGCTGGTTAAGCATCTGCCTTTGGCTCAGGTCATGATCCCGGGGTCCTAGGATCGAGCCCCACATCAGGCTCCCTGCTCAGTGGCGAGTCTGCTTCTCCCTCTCCGTGATCTCTCTTGCTTTCACTCTCTCTCAAATAAATAAATAAATAAAATCTTAAAAAGAAAAGAACAAGAAAAAAAACATCCCTGCCAACACCTTGATTTCTGACTCCTAGCCCCTAGAACTGTGAGAAAATGCATCTCCGTTACTTAAGCCATCCAGGCTGTAGTACTTTGTTTTGGCAATCCTAGTAAAGTAATACACTGTCTTATTTTTCAGACAACATAGTTGTCTGTTTGAAATTCAAGAGACTCCACAAACTTAAGAAAGAGTTCCAAAAATTTGCATCATAAACAACAAAAAACATCCCTCTACATGAGAAGAGAGACTTATAACAAAATGATTCTATTTCAAAGGGTTAAAAAAAAAGTATATATTATTTATGATTAAATCCAGTCATATACTTGGAAAATATTAATGTTTAAAGTATAAACACTTTATGAAAGACATAAAAGAAAAACTGACTTAAGGCCCAGATAACAGCATGTTCACAGATTAGATTACTTATTATTATAACAATATACAATTTCCCAAAGGATCCAAAAATTCAGTACAATAAAAATAGAACTCTCAGTGTATTTTTAATTTTAAAATAAATTAAACAATAACTTAAAAATTAATTCTAAATAATACTCAATCCAAAAGACAAGTAGAACATGAGGAGCTGTAAGAATAATTAATAAGGGATAGCAGAAGACAAATAGTAAATGGTAAAATATAATGTGCCCTTGGAGCACCTGGGTGGCTCAGTTAAGCACCTGACTCTTGGTTTCAGCTCAGGTCATGATCTCAGGGTCATGAAGTCCGGCTCCTCTCTGCGGAGTCTGCTTGGGATTCTCTCTCTCCTCTCCCTCTGCACCCCGCCCCCCTGCTTGGTCTGATGAACATTATCAACCACCATGATGGAATTAGTATTTACGGAATACTGTACCCAAAAATGTAAAGTTCCCTTACCAATTATTATAGCATATGATATAAACATTCATGTGTGTACAGATATATACACACATATACACACACACAAACTATATGTTGTTTAAATGAGATATATTTTAAATATAAAGATACAGATTAAAGACAAAATAAATGATTTAAAAAAGGTATATCATTTAAATAGTAAGCAATAAGGCTAAAGTGGCTATATTGATATCAGATAAATAGACATCCAGGCAAAGACTATTATAGGAAAAAAGAGGAATATTACATAATTACAAAAGGGTCAATTCATCATTCATAAATATGTATACACCTTCCACAATGACAGAAGATTTTTAACACCTTTTTAATAAACTGACTGAAAAATCTAACAATCCATTTTTAAACATTTTGGTCTAAGGAACTGGTGACATTCCTAACAACTTCTATTCAAGTTATAGCTACTGATATTATCATTTTATCAAATAGGAGTTTGTTTTTAAAGAGTTTATTTATTTTTTAACAGAGAGAGAGACAGCAAGAGAGGGAACACAAGCAGGGAGAGTGGGAGAGGGAGAAGCAGGCTATCCGCCGAGCAGGGAGCCCGACGTGGGACTCGATCCCAGGACCCTGGGATCATGACCTGAGCCGAAGGCAGACGCTTAACGACTGAGCCACCCAGGTGCCTGCAAGTATTAGTATCTTAAAAGTTAATTATAATGTGAAAAATGAAGCCATATTAGTGATGTTTTTAAGTGCTTCTATATTAAAACCCAATGTTTGGTCTTGCTTATTAAATGGATCTTTTGAGAGTTTTTGATGGTCTACCTGGACCACACTTTTGAGAACCAATCAAAAACACACACAAAAAAAAACAGCAAATACATAGACTGTCTGATGAACATTATCAACCACCATGATGGAATTAGTATTTACGGAATACTATACCCAATAATTATAAAATTCACTATCTTTCCAAAGTTATATGGTATTTTTATGATGGGTTAATCACACTCTGGGTCCAAAAGTAATAAATATAGTGACTGAAATCATATACAGTATTTCTCTAATCACAATAGAATTAAACTAGAAAACAATACTGAGGAGACAGCTTGTAAAATATCAAATATTTGAGAAATTAAGATAATAAATTTCTAAATAATCCCTAAATCTAAGAAGAAAATATGAGGGAAATTAGAAAATATTTTGAATTAAAAGATAATGAACATAAACATCAAAATTTATGGTGCAGAGCTAATTGAGTACATGAGGGAATAATTTTGGGTATATGGTTATTATTTTTTTAAAAATTCAATGATCTATACTTCAACCTTATAATGCTAAATAAAGGAAAGCAAAGAAAAACCATAATATGTGGAAGGAAGGAAATAATGAAATAACATGTACTGTCTTAACATGTATTGTCAAAAGGCAGTCTACTGGCAGAATTCCTTCTTCTAGGAAGGAGGTCAGTCCTTTTTGTCTTAAGGCCTGACTGATCGGATGAATCCCACCTACATTATGGAGGGTAATCCTCAATTTACTCAAAGTCCACTGATTTGCATGTTAATCTCTTCTAAAAATTACCTTTATAGCAACATCCAGACTAGTGTTTGACTAAATATCTGTGCACTATGGCAGGCTGAAACATAAAATTAACCATCAGGGTGCATTTCTTTGTAAATTTTACATTTAAAAAATTACAAATAACTATTGAACTCTAGCTAAAGATATGAATGTCAAAGTATTGGATGAGATTGTATTAATTTCTGCAATTTACTTGAAATGTAACAGAGAAATCTGGTGACTGGGTAGATGAACTTAGGAAAAAATGGATGAATAGACATGTGATAAAACAAGTACCATGTAAGGCTAGAATTTAGGTTGTGGGTGTATGGATGTCTATTTCACGGTACAAAAAATAGATTATGTGTTGAGCACATATTTAAGGGTCAAATTAATGGATAAGGGACTTAGAGGAAGACGAATCAACATGGGATCATTTAGTCATCTCACATTTGAAGCATGATTTGACAAATGAGAAGAATATCAATAATCAAAGGGAAAATATTGAGAAGCAATTCTTAAGGTAAGCAAAACTGAGAAAAAAAGAATGGGACACTCTGCTGGAATAGGATATTTATGTGGGAAAGTGGTAGTGTTAATATTCTTCATACCTATGCAATAAAACCTATACTTGCTAGCCTTCCATTTAAGATGAGGTCTGAGCCCCTTTTTTAACCTCTATTACTTGCATGTATGGATCACCTAATCTAATTAAATTAGACTTCAAATGAGCTTTAGAAAAGATTTCTCATGTGTAGACCTCTCCTCAACTTACTATGACCTTCTGGGTAGACTTTCCATATATCACCAACCTGTCAAAGCTTAGTTAAACCAGTATCTCATCTGATTTCTGAAGATGCCCAAATTATTCCTCTTCCCAGTGATGAATTAAACCACTTCATTTGTATTATTTTATAACTTGTCATATTATGTTCATTTTTGTTATTTCATTCACTTATTCAATTATATTTTACATAAATATCATCTTACTTGCCCAATTAGACTAAATAAAGTCATTCTGGTCAGGAACTATGCCTTATTTACTTTGTTTCCTTCATAATTCTCATTGTACAACATTATCTACTATATATGGTGAAAAAATATTTAGTGGGTTAGTTTTATGTTGCTGCCTAATAATTACCACAAATTTAGCAAAATAAAACATTTATTATTTCATGGTCAGGAGTTCAGAAACAGCTTAACTGGGTCCTCTGCTCAGGGTTTAATAATGCAGCAATTAAGTTGTCTACTAGGAATGTAATCCCATCTAAGATCCTCTTCAAAGCTCACATAAACGCTAGCAGAATTTATTTCCTTGAATCTACAAGACTCATCATGACTTGCTTCTTCAAGGCTAACAGGTGAAAGAAAGTCTCTAGTTTCTTCAATCTCTGGTCTCCAGATCTTCTTTTATAGGACTAACGGATCAGACAGATCCAACTAGGAAAACTACCTTTTGATTACTTAGAGTCAACTGATTAGAGATCTTAATTACATCTGAGAAATAACGGATTATCATCACAGGAGTGATACCCTATCCACTTTGCCATACCTTACTGAATAGAAAAATGTAACAAGTCCTGCCTTCAGTAAAGGGTCGTACAAGAGTATGGGTCATTAGGGGTCTTCTTAGAACTGTACCTAATTTAGGAAGAAATAACATTTATTTATATTTGTATAATGCATTGAAAATGTTGACAAACCCACTGATACAGTTGCATATATTATATCATTGAACAAACTGGCAAGGAATGGTCAACATGGGTTTTCCCAAAGCACTCAATACATATCTCTGTCATAACACTACAAATGTGATAATTATTGTTAAGAGAAAAAAGCAGGGACTGGACTCAGGTCCCCTCAACCCTAATCTCCAAATCCAGCATACACTAATGGCTGAAACTCTATGCACCTTAAGTAGTGTATCTTCCAAGATAGCTAAAACTCTAAGTCTTTCATTAGCATGTGCTCAGACATCACCCTTTTCCCACCTAAATTTCTTTAAAAAACTCCCTGACCTCTCCTTGGAGAATCAGCCTGAGGCCACTTTCCTTTGTGCTGCCTTACTTGTCCATAAGCCCGAACAAAGCCTTGCCTGAAAACTCCCATTTGGTCTCTTTCTATTGTTTAGAGAGCCCAACGACAGCTTTGCTATCAGTTCACTTCCAAGAGTTCTTAGTTTCTTAGTACATGGACATTTGTCTTGAAATGTCTTCCAGAGCCTAATGATATGCCTCGTTTATAATAAGATTTCAATAATAGAAAATAGATATATTAATACTCAAAATACATAAAATATTAAGATTGATCTTTGGAGGGAAAGCAACTGCATGTTAGCATATGTAGGATGATAAAAGATTTCTGTAACAAGATACTGAGGTCTAAATTTCTTAGATAGCATGAAATTTTAGACTAGCTATAATCAAAGGCGTCTCTGCACTCAGACTGACTTGCTCTTTTTAAAAACCTTTGCTCAATCTTGCTAAGGTGTTGGAATCTGAATATTGCCATGTTTTTTCAAATTAAAATAACATTTTGTATTATCAATGGAAACAGAAAGAAGTACACATACTACAAAGCATATTTCCTAAAGGCATAATGTATCTATGGCTCAAAGGATTTTATATTTAAAGGTTTCTGACTGATTTACAATAACAGTCTATGCTTAATGAGCTAACAAAGTCCTTAAAAGCATGTTTTCTCACCTCCTGCATACAATCAGCAAATAAAAACAAAACTCCAAAGGGAAAAACAGTATTGGCCTTTTTTCTTTGTTGTGGCTGGCAGAAAATAATTGGCTTAGTCCCAATTCATAGAATGTTAATGCTGCATTTAAACAGCACATTAGTGCATCCCTTCTATGGAAGAGAATTTATTGCCAGTATTCTCCTCTTATGAATCTCTTCTCTTTATATCATAACATAGTTGTAAATATAAGTATGGCAGAAAAAGTGGAGTAAAATTGTTTCATAATGTGTTCTCTTTTCTTATGAATTGTTTATTCTATTTAAAAGCAGAACAGTTTTGCAGAATCATCTTCAAGACCCTATCTATGAGAAAATTTTATTATATGATCTATTTTAAAATTCAGAATTGATGTTTAATTACCATGGCAAATTCAATTTCAAATAGGATATATATGTATTGAAAGGGTAATGTGGTGTACAAGTAAAAGATGATGTTTGCAGTTACTAGTTCAAATAAACCAACACTTAGAGCATTTTATTTTTTAACAATTACATTTTTATGAAGCTATTAAAAATGGCACTATGTGAAATAAAATATTCATTCAGGCAAAGAAATTGCTCTGAATACATTTTTCCCCCCCTCTCATTTGGGTAGCCAAGAAGTTAAAAAAAAGTTGTACTTTATTTTTTTCTAGACCTATTTACACAAATAAGACAATTATTAATAATTATGAGTGAAATGTTGTTGGCAAGAACACAAATTGAATATTAGTCATTAGGAGTGAAATGCTGTTGCCAAGAGCACAGAATCTGAGTGCAGACTGGTGGTGCTCAAACCTGTTTTTGATGGTTACTAATCATGTAAGCTTGAGCACATTAAACATTCCTTGTGTTGGTTTATTTGTTAAACGGAGATGATAGAAACATCTACCTTATATAATTATTGTGAATGTTAAATGAGTAATTACATGTGAAGCACGTGGAATAATGTCTTTCATGACATAACTTGTTTAAGCATTTTAAATATTATTGCTGTTATGTCTTGTTTAGAATGTTTCATAAGTATAGACACATTTGTTGTAAATTCCAAAATAAAAATTTTATAATGTGGTTATCCTACACTTCAATGAAATAACAGTATAGCAATATTTTACATGATGGGAAATACACAGATCAATAAGAACAACTTTAGTATATGTTCCTCAAACAGTTTACAGTAAATCTTTATGCCTGAATTGTAGCAAATCACACACTCTGCAGATCAAGACGCTGAGGGTAAGTAATGATTACAGACTTGTTTCTTGGTCACACAAATAAGTGGCGAGAGTGAGATTAATTTTGGTTTCCAAATTCAAACTCCATACTTGTTATTCTACTTGAAATATATATGTAAATGGGAACAGTCATATTTTATTATTAATGTTATTATTTTCCTACCACATAAAATTCATGGTGATGAGTGTTCCTTTATTTTAAAACTAGATTTTTATAGTGAAATTTTAATAGAAACTGTATGAAGAAAAAAATGTATGAAGAGGGGTAATTTCTCAGTTAATCAGAAATCAAAACTGAGAAGGGTTATATTTTAAAATTTTGAATTGAACATATTCAATTGAATTGAATTGAACATATTTTATTTATCTATACATGTAATGAAATAGAATATTTTTATTAACATGCTTCACCATGGAGACCCAGAAATGAATGGCAATCATAAACTGCTTAACTTCAATTATAATAATATATGAACTCTGTACTGAGAGTAAAGAATAAACAGAAAAAAATAGTATTCCACAAGATTGGGCCTAAAGTTAATAAATAGTTTGTGGATATTGCTAAAGATAGAAAATTATATTAATCATATGAGTGTCAGAAACACACTACTGATACATACATCCATATATGTTTGTGTAACTCCTCTCTTATAGTGACTAATGAAAGTTTATTCTCTGTTTTATTTCTTGAGAGTAGCTAGTAGCTTTGCATTACGACAATATAAAAGACCAGGGGTGCCTGGGTGGCTCAGTTAGTTAAGCTACCCACTCTTGATTTCAGCTCAGGTCATGATCTCAGGGTTATGAGATTGAGCCCCAAGTTGGGCTGCACACTGGGTGTGGAGCCTGCTTGGGTTCTCTCTTTCTCCCTCTCCCTCTACCTCCCCCCACCCCTGCTGCTCGGCACACTTGATCTCTCTCTTAAAAAAAAAAAAAAAAAAAAAGAGAGAGAGAAGAAAATATAAAAACACATTTATAGTTATAGTTTGATATGAAACACACAGCAGTCATGATTCTTTCAAAGGAGGATGTTCTGCTGATATTACTTGCCTCTGTATAAACAATCATATTGAATTACTTTCTGCTGAAGAAGTAATATTATGACATTTAGTCAAGTCTCCGTAAAGCTAGACTTGCCAAATTCACCTTGAAATGGAATAAAGGATGGTGGGGAGCTGGGGCATAATTTAGTTCTTCAGACATAAGATGTCACAAAATACCATTCACTTATATAGAAAGATTAGTCTCATTTGTAACACAAACACTGGGTTCACCACTTATTATTATCTGAAATTTAATTCTTATTAAGAAGAACTAACAATTGTAGGAACATTGTTTCATATAGATTGTTGATTTGTCATGAATAAATCTCTTAGGTAATAAGAACACCATGCATATTATACCCCATAGCTTCCAATGGTGAGGGGTGTGGGATAGTGTGTGGACTACAGTGTGGAAAAAATATAAAGGAAAAATTTATTATGTAACAGCTGAAAAAGTTAGCTTTGTTTTTAAAAAGCCTTAATAAAATTCAAAAAACAAGAAAACAACAACAACAACAAAAACAGGGGAAATCTGAGTAAGAAGTTTAGGCAAGTGCCAAAAGATGCAGCAAAAGTTAAATACAGCTTCCCTTTCTTAATGAGAAGAAAGGAAATTGTTTCCACTTCTGACAGACAGGAGGAACAAAAGAGAAAAAGCCAAAGACCAGAGGAAATAAAAAAAGTTAGCAAGATGGTAAAATCCTAGAAACCTAGAAACCCTTTATCCTAGTGAGACAAAGGATGAAGAATGTAGTAATCCCTCTCTTTCACTACCAAGCTTAATGTTAATTTCAGACTGATCTCCTCCTCACTTCCCACTCACTTAGTAAATAAATTATACAAATTAGGCTTTCAGTCTTGTACCGCATGCAAAGTGGCTCTCCCTGACCTTATCAGGCACTTTTGAAAGTAGATAGGGAATGATTAAAAATGAGGCCAGACAATAGACATAAATCAGGAATCTTCCCAGTCAAATCCTTGGTCATTCTTAATGGGAATTTTCCAGAGTTTATCTTATTAGATTTCTCAGCAGTGTTGAACACTGTTGGCAACTTCCCTCTTGCAACACTCCCTGCTCAGAGTTTTATAACGCACTTCTCTCCCACCTTTTCCTTCACTGACCACTAAATCTCAGTCATCTTTGTAGGCTTAGTTATTACCTGTTCTGAGCTCCTCAAAGATTAGTTTTAGGGCCTCACCTCTTTTCACTCCATGTGCTGATAACATAACTCTTTCACTCACATTTCTTTGGTGGGAGTCATATGGCTCCAAGTAAACACAAAGGGCTGTGATTGTGGTCTAGCCATGTATGAAGGAATCAAACATAGATGCATTTATTAACTGGCATTAGTGAATTGTAGCTGATATGTAAATTATATTAATAGGACATTTATAACAGTGCCCTAGGAGTCACACTTTGCTCAAACATGCCCAAAGTCTTGGAATTCAACTATTTAACAGAACATGAAATAGAATTTACAGACTGGAAATGAGCCAGGACTCAGTACTCAGTATTTACTATATACTAACAAGAAGTAAGCATCTCTTTAAATGTGGTAAGATTTACTGAAAATTTATAGGAAGCAATTAACTAGGAGTCTACTGACTGGAAATCAAAATAAAACAAAAGAGCCACGTTAGATTAGAACAAGTACTTATGCCCCTACAGAAAATTTCTGCTTCAAGTTCCTGGCCCTGGATTTTCTTGAACACTAGGTTAATTGGACAATATAGTTATCTTGGCCAGTCTTGAAAAACAGAAGAGAACATCTCTGAAGTCACTGATTTTTGAGGTGGTAGAAGATGAATTAAAAATTACAAAACAAACAAACATAAAACTTTGGGGATGCATCTGGTTCCACTGATATCAACAATGTGTATATAAAACTCTTTTATGAATTCCACATAACTGATTCATTTTCCTAGAAAACTTTTGTTGATTTTTGATGAACTTTGGTATCTGTAGCTATTATATGGTTGCCATCGATAAGGGGATACAGTTCTGACATGAATGTTCCTGATATTTTCATTTACATTTGTGAATAAGGTGAACGCAAAGCAGCAAAGATAAATGTCAGAACTTCTCTTCACAATGACAAGATTGTATGTTTCACAATTTAGTATAAATCCTCACAAGCCGAAATACCAAGGGTCACTTTTATTTTGTTTACAAAGTGTTCTGACACTTGTCTTTTTTTAATCTTTCTTTTTTAAAAATTTAATTCTATGTCAGTATACAAACATCTACTTCATTATGTTTCATTGTTGAATAATATGAGGGTTTTATTATTTAAATATGCTAATATTGATGAATATCGTGTTGTTTCTGGCCATATATATATATATATATATATACACACACACACATATATATGATTTTATTTATTTGAGAGAGAGAGAAAATATGGGCGGGGGGAGGGGCAGAGGGAGAAACAGACTCCTTGCTGAGCAGGGAGCCTGACGTGGAGCTCCATCAGGCTCCATCTGGCTCCATCGGGGCTCCATCCCAGGATCATGAGATCATGATCTGAGCAAAGGCAGACACTTAACCGACTGAGCCACCCAGGTGCCCCTGGCCTTATCTATATTTTTGACCGGGCTGTTCCTATCAGTATAAAGATTGCTGGTACAAAGTAAACAAAACAAAAAAAAAAAAAAAAAAAAACAAATCTTAGTCAGTATTACTAAATAATAATTTAACAAGTTGTCATGCTTCTATGTAATAATACTGATTTTCTAACACATAAGATAGTTCTGAAATGAAGTTTTATCCTCCAGTATACTATTTGACCATTATCTCTTATTATGACTCAGATAAACAGGCCTTGCTTAGGCAAGGACTTAGTTCACAGAATGGAGAAAGAGAGAAGAAGGAGAGTGAGAAGGTTGAGAGAAAGACAGAGAGAGATTTCTATCCATTTTTTTATAAGCTGATCAGTGTAGAAACTTTAAAAAAAAATTGCAGCTTTCATTGTCTATTACTTTAATTATTGTGTGCCTGAGTTACCATTTAGCAGACTGAGTTATACCTGGCATGGCTATGATTACTTTGATAGAATAAGGAAACTAGTCCACATATTTTACAATTTAAGAATTTTTAAAAAATAACTGCTTTCTGCATCATCTCAAGTTAAATGATGCATCTGGAAATTCTAACACAGGGAACTCTCTCTTCTGTTCAAATATGGCTTGACTGATGTCACCCTGCCTCAAGTGTATTACTTAAATAACAGAGTGCAAAAAGAACAGCTGTCAGGGTGAGAAGTCTAAACACATTTTTGCAAAGTAACGTAGTGCTGACAAAATGCATTTAATCACGCTCAAGCTTTATGAAACTGAGTTCATTAAGTTAGGATTTTTAATAATTATAGCTAAGAAAAAAACATTATATCTAAACTACTGAATAAAGCAACCATATAAAGCTACCTAAAGAGATGTAAAGATTTTAATAAACTGGGTTAATAAATGGTTCTTTCAGCATTTCAATTTTTTTCTAAGAAGCTGAAATTAGGAGAATCTTGACAACTCGTTTATTGCCACCGCAGTCTGAAATTGTGAGAGAACACGGAGCCTGGTGCTCTGAGCATTGACCTGTTTCTTTTTCTTTCCTGCTGAACTTAACAACCTCATTTGTTTTCATGGGAATTTTGTGTGACACCATGGAGATAATTGTGCCATAGCCTGAGAGAAGACATTGAAATCTATACCCCTGAGAAACAACTAGAATTCACTTAAGGGAATAAAACCTGACTTTCTGTATTAGCATTCAATGGTTTCCTCAGTACAGTCCAAGAAGTTCCTATCTTTTTACAGAATAATTAACTCCTAGCAAGATACCTTGCAACCAATAGTAAAATATGTCAACAGGAAATACAATTAACAATCACAACACATACATTTACAGAGTATATGGGAACATATAAATAGCAAGATAAATATATTCTTTAAGTAGCAACACAGCTTTATTTGATAATTGCATTTATACTATAAAGTCAATCATATTTTACAGAAATGAATTTAACATTATCAGACGGCATTTTACACATTCTGATTTCTCTAGAGATTACCCCTTGGCAAATATGGAATGCTGCATTTTAAATTTATCTGACATGTGTACTGGCTCTAAGACTCTGATTAGGAGAAGTTTTATGAAATATAACTCTCTCTCCCATTCTATATTTTTCTTGTTGAGGGTGTTCAAGTAACGCAATAAAACACCTTTAACATTAATTAATATTAACATTAATTAAAGTTAATGATCCAAGCCATAAAAGTCCCTTCTTCTCTCATAGTGTCCCTGAGGTCTCAGTGAATATTATTAGCAATCATTTCATTTTGGTGAATATTAACTACCAACCAAGTGACTTCCCACCCAGTCATTTTGTGGCTGACATCTGTGGTGACATATTTTGACATGTCACTCAGTCATTTCCTCTTTAGTGTTTACAGATGCTTAAGCAAACAAAAACAAAATAAACAAGGCTAGCTTTCCCAGTGTAAGCATCTTCTCATTATTTGACATCCCTTACACTCTGATATGGAGAAATCACTGCAAGCTTACAGGAAAAACCATGAAAACCATTCTTCCTCAGCCTCAAGAAACTACCTTTATGTGTCTGAAGAAGGACATGCATTGTCTCTTTCACATCTAGGAGGCAGGTGTGTATCTTAGTTCAGGTACTTCTCTTGGGAATGGCAGATTTCTCATTGTGCCCTCTTCATTCCTGTGTTCTGAAGCATATTCCAAAATTTTAAAGGTTCTCTTTTCCATCTTCCCAAAGCAGTCAAGGGGCTTCATCTAACCACATTTCTAAGGGTTCTTCTCTGACATGAAGTTTCTGAGGTACAGAGATTACTTTGTTTGCTAACCATCACAAATTTAAAAGTTTCTGAGGAACATGTAATACAAAAATGAAGAAGAAATAAAGGAGGAACAGAGGGACAAAAGGAAGAAAGTAAAGGAGGCAGAAAAAGAAAGAAAGTGGAGATGGAGTGAGAAGGACAGAATAAATGGGGAGGACAGGAGACAGATGAACAAAAAAGGCAGGGACTATCTGAGGACGGAGAAAAGACCTACCCCCAACTCTACACAGGGTGAAATAAAGCATGTAAGTTCTCAGATTTTAAAACCAGACTAGTTGGATTCACATCCAAGTTTCACTACTTTGTGACTAAAACACAGTGAGAATTTATTTAACTTCCTCAGGCTTCATGGAGGGGCAGAATGATATTATGGTAAGCATTATTTTATTTTATTTTTTTAAAGATTTTATTTATTTATTTGAGAGAGAGAGAGCACAAGAGGGGGGGAGCGGGAGAGGGAGAAGCAGACTCCCTGCTGAGCAGGTAGCCCGATGCGGGACTCGATCCTGGGACTCCAGGATCATGACCTGAGCCGAAGGCAGTTGCTTAACCAACTGAGCCACCCAGGCGCCCTATGGTAAGCATTATTAAATAGAGACCCCATTGATGTGCATAGTCCCTGTGCTCAAGAGAAAGGAACTGATTCACCTATCTTTGTGCCAAACGCAGAGATTTTGTTGACTGTTCAGTGAGTTACAGACATAGGTTTATTTCAATTTACTTTATTCCATACAGCAAAATGATTTTTGCAGGTTCTAAATGACACACTATTAGAGAAGTAAGAAAGACAGAAAATTTGTCAGAGGTATTTAAAGTTTCTAATGTACCCTTCTTTTTGCCCTATAATCTCCTATCTTCACTTACCTGACACTCATCTAAGAAGCAGGTTCCATGATTATGTTATCATTGTTTCTGCTCCTCTGTTATACACTATCTTCTTACAGAATATAATGTGGTTTCCTAAATTTGACTATCTTCTTTAACATTTAATATATTGAGAGTTCATGTTAAATACTGGGCCATAAATACTGTTTCAGAAACTTTCAGTTTTAGAAAACTTATTGTTGATCACAAGAAAATAAAGCTCATATAGATACAATCCATACGTCAGCTGGTAGCCTCTGTCATTGTATAGATTCGGGTGATATTACATTGAATCCCTCCTTTTCAATGCAAGTGGGCTTCCAAATCCCTCCAAAAGATATTGATTAACTCCAAGATGCAACATCTCCTTATATTTTCTCATTATTTTGGACCAGTATTCATTATTTAGTTTCTTAATCCTTTAACTTAACAGCTCTGTCACAATATTCAGATCTCCTTGGTTTTTAAAAAAATAAGTTTTCTCAATTTAGTTTTTAAG
The DNA here is from genome assembly GCF_964656455.1 of Halichoerus grypus. Lineage (NCBI taxonomy): Eukaryota > Metazoa > Chordata > Mammalia > Carnivora > Phocidae > Halichoerus > Halichoerus grypus. Next base: position 42,301,324 of record NC_135715.1, read on the forward strand.
TTTAATAGATTTTTGTAGGGGTTCAGAATATGTTACTCCCAAATATGCCACTTTGGCATATTATTTTTAATTGAAGGTACCTTCAAAACAGATAGTGGGGGGAAAATACTGTGAGTCTCCTCCATTGCCCTGAAAGGAGATAAATCTCCCATGTGAAAGATACTCTCCCTATACTAGGAGGATAGAAGGTATCCTTATCATCAGAGACAGAGAATTTAGGACCAAAAGGCTGTATAAATAAACCTTGTTATTTGTTTCCCATTTTCTTACCCCTAGCCCAAACCGCTCTGCTTTATCAATTCTTCATAAATTTATTGTTTCTTTGTTTAAAACATATAAATACTTCCTGCTCTCGTCACTCCTTGAGTCTCGTATCTTTGTGAGGCTCCCACATGTATGTACATATGTACATACACAGTTAAATTTATTTTCTCCATTTAATCTCTCCAAAGTACATCTTTGTACTGTGGGGGGTCGGAGAGTCTTAGCCAAGAACCTAGAAGAACACGGAAAATTATTTTTCTTCTTCTGCATTTTGCTTACAATTTTTAGATTCTCCTAAAGAGTTGAACTATTTCATAGTTCAGAGTCTTTAATTACCTTTCTGAGTCCCTATACTTCTCTCACATTCTTATGTTTTATCTCCATTGCCTCCTTCTGAAACCATCCCTACAAACTTCATACATGCTCAGGATAGCAGAGAAAACATAAACTAGTTTCCATAGCCCATTGTGCACCATGATGTTTAACATATTTAAAAACTGTCCAATACTTCCTAACAAAAACATGATAAATACATACACACGTGTGAAAAGAAAAAAGAAACCTGGATAACTGTGATGCATAGCATATATGTACTTAGGTATAGTCATTAAATGTTAGCTAATTTTAGAAAAGAGTATTCATTTGCTACTGAAACAGGGAGAAAAAGATTCATGGTAGCATTTGGTATGGATACTAAAGTGTAATTGGACTTGAGCAAGTGATGAGCAAGAGAAGTGATTTACCAGGTTTAAAGTACACGGTGAACAATATGGAGTCAGGAGTGGGGGGAAGAATAAAGGAAGGGAGGGAGAGAGATTTAAATTTTAAAAGTTGTTCTATCTGAGAAATTTCAGTTATCTACACTTTTGTCAGGACCCTTTTGTTCTACCATGATAAATATCTTTCAAATTAAGAAATGTGTGTCTTGAATAAGTTGGCACAAATTTAAAGTTATTATTTCACATTTTAAAAAGCCAAGCAACACAAATTGTCCAAGATGGTTATAGGAAGACCCTGAACTCACCTGCTCCCACAGACACACTGAATGTACACCCACATATAGAACAATTCCTCCTGAAGAAGAACTGAGGGCCAAGTGAACAGCTTCTGCACAATAAATGATAGAGGGATGATACAAAGAAGGGTAGGAGAAACAGAGACATGGTAATGACAGGAACCCCACCCTCTACATGGTGACCTACAGAAGGGAGGGATATCACTGAAGGGCCCTGTGCATAGACTCACCTGCCCTGGGACACAGAGAAGAAACAGCAAGTTAAAAGACAACTAGACTATAAATAAGGAAATCCATTTACTAACTCTAGTATGTCCAATAAATGAGTGGGGCGTTGCTGAAACTCTCTCTGGGGTTGGAGGCCTTCACAAGTGCCATTTTTAATGTTCCCCCTCCACCTTAATAGTGCAGACAAAAGCAGGGTCCAAGGGCTCTATCCATCCTGCTAGGGCCATCCCAGCATACCCCTGTACCTGGCTTACACTAGCTCCAGCTCTCTTTCTCTTCTCTTCTCTTTCTTTCCTTTCCTTCTTTTTTTCTTTCTTTCTTTTTAAAAAAGATTTCATTTATTTATTTGACAGAGAGAGCACATGCAAGCAGGGGGAGAGGAAGAAGCAGACTCCCCACTGATCAGGGAGCCCGATGCAGGGCTTGATCCCAGGACCCTGGGATCATGACCTGAGCTGAAGGCAGATGCTTAACAGACTGAGCCACCCAGGCACCCCTAGCTCTAGCTTTCTCCACCAAGGCAGTCACAGCACAGCACCTTCTAGGGGATTCCCCACACTATGCCTGACCCAGTCATCCTGATAAGGTGACCCTGGCACTGTATGCCCCAGAACCTACACCTACCCCTCACTCCCACTGTGTATGCCCACTCCAGGTATAGCCATACATCCAGAAGAGCCCTGGTGCAGTGGGCCCTGGGACCGTGGCCCATACCCACTCCAGCCCTAGTTTCCCACCAAGGCAGCTCCGACCTGTACCCACTCCAGCTCCATCCATCCTGATAAAGGACTCTGGCACAGAACACCCATGGGCCCTTCCCACCCACACCCAACTCACTGCCACCGAGATGGCCCTGGCACAATGTGCCCCAGGAGCCCATCCCTCTCCCTATATCCACTCTAGCTGTCCCATCAAGATGCCCCCCACATAGCACACCTGGACCCACTAAGCACACCCACACTAACTTCATTCAACCCCCAAGGAGGCCCTAGTAAGGCATACCCTAGGACCCCGACTGCACCCACTCCAGCCCCAGACAGCCTGCCATAGCTGCTAGGCACATGCAATCTACACTGGGAATGTTCCTATACATGGCCACTCCTTCAAGACCAGGAGAAGCAGCTGTTCCACCTAATTCATAGAAACAAACAAGAAAGTCAAACAAAATATGGAGACAGACAAATATATCCCAAACAAAGGGACATGATAAAACCCCAAGACCCTAAGAAAATGGAAATAAGCAATATACCTGACAAAGAGTTCAAAATAATGGTCATAAAGATGCTCAATGAACTTGGGAAAAGAATGGAGGAACACAGTAAAAACTTCAAAAAAGAGAAAATATAAAAAAGAATCAACCAGAGCTGATGAATACAAAAACTCAAATGAAAATTACACTAGAGGGAATCCAAAGTAGATTAGATGATACAGAAGAGCAGATCAATGACCTGGAAGACAGAACAGTGGAAATCACACAACAGAACAGCAAAAAGAAAACAATTTTTAAAAAATGAGGACAGGTTACAGGACGTCTGGGACAGTATCAAGCATATTTAACTTCTGCATTATAGGGGTCCAAGAAGGAGAAGAGAGAAAGAGGCAAAAAACTTATTTGAAGAAATAATAGCTGAAGACTTCCCTAATCTGGGTAAGTAAACAAAAATCCAGGTCTAGAAAGCTCAGAAAGTCCTAAAGAAGATGAGCTCAAAGAGAGCCACACTAAAACACATTATAATTAAAATGGCAAAATTTAAAGATGAGAGAATCTTAAAGGCAGCAAAAAAAAAAAAAAAAAAAAAAAAAAGCACAGAAAAGGGAAACCCCACAATACTATTAGCTGATTTTTAGCACAAACTCTGCAGGCCAGAAGGAAGTGGTAGGATATATTTAAAGTGCTGAAAGGGAAAAACTTACAACCAAGAATACTCTATCCAGCAAGGTTATCCTTCAGAATTGAAGAGAGAGTTTCCTAAATAAGCAGAAACTACAGGAATTCATCACCACTAAACTGGCCTTATGAGAAATGTTAAAGGGTCCTCATTAAGCGGGGGAGAAAAAGGATTAAACTAGAAATAAAATGGGGATATATATATATATATATATATATATATATATATATATATATATATGAAAGAAAAAAATCTCACTATAAAGGTTAATGTATATTAGAGGCAGTAGATTGGCCACATAAAAGGTGGTATGAAAGTTAATAAAAAGAGTATAGTCAACTATAACTACAATAAGTAGTTAAGGGATACGGTATCAAAAACATAAAACCAATTTGAAGAGATATATGCACCCCTATGTTCATTGCCGCATTCTTCATGATAACCAAGATATGGAAGCAACCTGTGTCCATGGACAGATGAATGGATAAATAAGATATGGTGCGTATACACACATACACACACACACGCAGAACATTACTCAACCATAAAAAAAGAATTAAACTCTGCCATGTACAACAACATGGATAGATCTAGAAGGTATCATGAAAGTCAGACAAAGACAAATACTGTATGATTTCACTTATATGCAGAATCCAAAAAATAAACAAAACAGAAACATATTCATAGATAGAGGAAACAAACTGTTGGTTACCAGAGGGGAGAGTGGTTGGGGCCAGGTGAAAAAGGTAAAGGGAATTAAGAGGTAAACTTCCAGTTATAAAATAAATAAGTCACTGACATGTAATATACAGCATAGGAAATATAGTCGATAATATTACAATAACTTCGTACACTGACAGATGGTAACTAAATTTATCATGAGGATCATCTCATGATGTATTAAAAATATTGAATCACTATGATGTACACCTGCAGCTGATAGGGTATTGTATGTAAATTATACTTAAATAAAACATAAAATAAAAAGCCAAACAACATAGCTTTTTAAGCAGATAAATCTGAATATTTTTAACAGTGGGACTTTAACTTTCTGTAAAAGTCTGTCTCATAGAAAAATTATATATACACACACACACACACATATATATATATATATATATATATATATATATATATATATATATATATATATGCTTTTCTTGCCTATCCCTTGAACTCTGTTTATCTTAAAGCATTAAGTAGGCATTATCACACTTTCCACGACTAAAATTCCTTAAAACTTGCTTAATGGCTTCACAGTCAAAGCAATTATCTCTATCACTGCCTAACTGGGCAGCTTGTTCTCCAGAGCCAAATTAATAGATATCATTTAATGGTCAGAGCTGTTTCTGACCTTCCCGTGACTCCAGGACACTGAAACTGTTTGTTCAATCTACCGCACTTACATAAAAAGCTGCTAACAGCTTGGATTTAGCATCAATTTGATAACAGAAGGTCTTTCTCAGCAGGGTCAGCACACTTGGTGTGGTGCAGTGCGACGGCAACAAGAACTGTCAATATTATGAAAATGCAACTCAGGACACTGATGTTAAGAACAAAAACATGTAGAGAAGCTTTCTCCCAAGAAATGTAGGATATGTATACTATCACTGCATCTATGCTATTATATATTTTTAAGCTCAAATCAACAAATGATGAAAGAAACAGATGAATGTGAAAGCAGTGTAATTTAAGAATGTGGTGAAGCAAATCAGATTACAAAAATTCAATAGTTTTTGCTTCTTATATCTAAAAATTGTAAATGTGTTTGCTACCGAAAGTAAGGAAACATTCCCATAAATCAGAAGTAAGTAAAAGTGTATATAGCTTCTTGAAGGTTTTACTTTTTGGTGAACATACACGGTAATATAATTAAACTGAGAAAAAAATGTGATGGCAGAGATATTTTAACTCAATACAGTGTAAGGGCACAGATGCAGTATTAGCAGAAAACTTAGCTGTATGTTTTTTCCATTAGTGTCCTGAGAGGATTTTGAATACTGGAAGTCCTTGTTGCCATTTTTCTACACAACACTGTAGTGAGTTGATCCCACTGAAAAGACCTATTATAAGGATTGTGTGAATAAATATGACTATATTTCAAATATGAGTCATATTTTCTTTTTAAATAAATTTTAATAGAAAAATCAAATAGAAAGTTTTAGCTATTTATGATTTCTAAAAAGAAAGTTCTTTCTATGAAACATGTCCTATAATGTAGCAATGTGTTCATCTTGCATCTATTAATAAAATAGACATATTTAGATAACCAGAAATCCTCTGGCCTGTACTGTTACTGAATAAATTGTAATCATTAATATCATCAACCCTAAAAACAGTTATAAAAATAATATAAACAGTCAACTATAAAAGTATTTTAAAATTTACTTTGGCAATAAAAACTCAGGACAAAACATATTTTCTAATGTCTTAATTTCTCACAAAAAAAAAAGTTGCTCTAAAATAAATCATTAGACATATTAGAACAGGATTCTTGCTAGCCCTTTCTCTAAATGAACATACACCACTGAATATCACAACAAAACTAGCTAAACCCACTAGTATCTGAATTCTAACAGAAAGTACGGATTTAAGTTTTAAAAAAAAGTTATTGCAAAAAGTCTAGGAAGAACTGGGTGCAAATATCATGAACAAAAACTTGGTTTTCCTAGGTCTTTATAAATTGAATCCCAATGTTGAACCCTAACTATTTTCTCATTTCTCTCTATCCTTATTTTATTAAGTTTCCCCCAGATTCTTCTGTTTGGTGAAAATGAAGGCTTTAAATTGCTGATCTGAAGATGAAACTGCCAGAAGCAATTCTGTTAATGGATCTTATAAAAGTGGTTTAGTAAAAAAAAAAAGACAAAAAAAAAAACCAACATGTTTATGCACCTTTTCTTTGATTAACTAAATATATTTTCAAATAAACAATAACTATTAATATAAACACTGAAATTCTGAAGCAAATAAAACATTATCCCCTCTTGTAGACAGTAATAGCATTAATATTTGCATTTCTTTCTACGAAAAAGGGCAAATAAAATATAGTCAGTAAATATAAAAAGCATATTCTGACATTTTCCTTGATTGCCCTTGTTGGTGTGAACTTCAAAATATCTGTTCATTGTCTGAACAACAGACTATCAGCGATATTAGCTCTTGGAGAACAGTTTTAACATCTTCAAAGATATCCTTTTACTTTTATGACAATCAAACAAGCTTATAAATTTTTCATTAGAGGATGAAGTGTCAGGTAGCCTAATTGATTTACTGGTTTCCTAAAATAAATAATTGCTCAGAAATGATCATTTTTGCATCTCTACCATAGCCTTATAAATGTCATTTAGACACTGAAACAGAAAATCCATTAGTATATATTTAGTTGGCAGCTCTGAATGCTGTATATTTTTAAATATCTATTTGACTGAATTAGTATTGCTATGTCCCAGTCCATTGGAATTACATTTAAAGTTACGATGGATGGTGTGCTCTCATACAAAGTCACTTTTCATTGTAAAACCATAATGATTATAATCAAAATCAATTTCAAGGGCTCCAAGCCCTTTAGGACTACCACTCTGGCCAAAATAATGGAAAATTAAAATGATTTAAAATCCATTTTAGCCCTGTGTATCTTAAATATTATACTTTATCACATTATGTAAATTACATATATTTGCAACATAGTCTAGTTTAACAGCCTCTTATGTCCTCATGCAAGTGATAAGGGTGACATACTATCCACTTTGTAATGAGTGCATAAAATGGTAATTTTGTAGGCAAACATTCCCATCTCTCTGGCAGATGGCTTAAAAGGCTGTTCAAGAACCCTTTCAAAGCAAGTTGAAATTGTCTAATAATGAATAAATAGCAGATGTTGTCATTGTAAATTTTAGAACACACAAAATACTCAGACAGATTCTTTTGAAAGCAAACTTTAGTTAAATTTGTACCAATGTATTTATTTTTAATTTAACATTCTCGTTACTTCAGATGGGTCAGAACTACCAACCACTGTCACAATTATTATAGAGGGTGTCTTTAAGTGATCTACTAACTATATTTATGTATTCTGACTATAATCATACAAGAATATACAGTAATTAAATGTGTGTGTATATACAAAATGTATATAAATAAAAAATATATAAATACATACCTATGTGTATATATGTGTGTGTGTGTGTGTATATATATATATAGATATAGATATAGATATAGATATAGATATATATATATATATATATATATATATATAAATGGAAAATATCTATATATATATATAAATGGAAAATATGATGTGTACCAAAAATATACTTGCGGGGTGCCTGGTTAGCTCAGTCACTTAAGCGTAACTCTTGGTTTTGGCTCAGGTCATGATCTCAGGGTGGTGAGATTGAGCCCCAAGTCGGGCTCTGTGCAGGGGGTAGAGCCTGCTTAAAATTCTCTCTCCTTCTGGTCCTCCCCCTCCATCTCCCTCTCTCTCTCTCTCTCAAAAACAACACCTGCAATTTTGCCTTCAATTTAATCCTCCCATTTTTCTGAAAATAAACGTTTACAGTTTTACATAACAGGTTTATACATTTATTCTCAGCAATTTCATTTTCAATTAATGGAGAGACAATTAATATGTATTTGTATGCATTTGATAAGAATTTATCTCCATACTTTTATTCAGGAATAGACTGATTATTCACTGGGATAATGTGAATCTGGGCCTATAGCTTTATTTTATCTATTTATTTTTAGTTTGGGTTGACTACCTATTTTATGACTTTTCATGTCTTTTAATCCTCTAAAATAAAAGCTACCAATGAGCTTCTTTAATTTTTAGTTTATCTCAAAGCTCTGAAATTTTTAACATAGTTCAAATTTTGGGGACAAATGTTGTGAATTCTGGGGTAGGCAGACTGCTGTCTGGTATATAACATGACAGTTTAAAAACATTATAAAAACGTTAATGAAAAATAAGAGAGAGAAAGACAAATACCATATGATTTCACTTATATGTGGAATCTAAAAAACAAAACAAACAAAAGACAAAAAACAGAACAAAAAAACCCAGACTCTTAAATACAAACTGGTGGTTGCCAGAGGGGAGGATGATGGGGAGATGGGCGAGATAGATAAAGGGGATTAAGAGGTACAAACTTTCAGTTATTTAATAAATAAATAACAGATGAAAGGTACAGCACAGAGAATATAATCAATAATATTGCATGTTGACAGATGGTGACTATGCTTATTGTGGTGAGCACTGAGTAATGTACAGAATTGCTGAATATGTTGTACACCTGAAACTAATATAACACTGTATGTTAATTACAATTCAATAAAAAATAAATTTAAAAAAAACTTAAGTTTGGCTGAAATCATCCTAAGAGTTACTTAACCACGTATTATATGTTGAACAAGCAAAACAATAATGTTTTTAAGAGTATCTGAAAGTCATTTATTAAAAAGTAAACTATCGGGCGCCTGGGTGGCTCAGTTGGTTAAGCGACTGCCTTCGGCTCAGGTCATGATCCTGGAGTCCCGGGATCGAGTCCCGCATCGGGCTCCCTGCTCAGCAGGGAGTCTGCTTCTCCTTCTCCCGCTCCGCCTCTTGTGCTCTTTCTCTCACTCTCTCTCTCAAATAAATAAATAAAATCTTTAAAAAAATAAATAAATAAATAAATAAAAAATAAAAAGTAAACTATCATTTGGATCAAGTGTAAATTTGTAAGGATAAACTTCAAAAAATCCTCTACCTGAGATCTTTATGCTTAACTCAAAATTAAATTTCAGGCATTGCATGAGTTTAAATTTTTAGTTCACTGTGTAGAAGATGGAGGTATGGTAGAATTAAAGAGAGTCCTGTGAATTTTTGTCAACTGTATTATAAACAGGACTCCAGCTGAAAGAATTCTACCTTTTGTACTATCCTGAAAATACAGATGCTACTTTATGGTATTTAAAATCCAAAACTCCCTTTTTCCACAAAAAGAAAGTTTCCTTTGATTCTTTCATCGTATTAAATGATTTTTCCATATTCATTATGAAATTTAAAGTAAAATCAGTGATATTTACTTAATGCAAAACAGCATACTTAAAAAGGTTTAGATGAAAAGCACACTGTACGTAAATACTGTATCAAGCTGCTATCATGAAATTTGCATTAAAAATACTTCAGTATACATAGTGTGAAACAGGTATGCATATTTGTTTTAAATCTACATCCCAGACTCAGTTAGTTTGATGTGAATTGTTCTAATTATAAATCTGTACTCTGCTTGTGGTTAGTCACCTCTCGATACACCAGGGATGAACAGCCCAGAGGTAGTTAAGTACTTCAAATACAATTGTCAAAACCTATACCGAGACATTTGTTAAGTAACACAGGTGAAGCCAGAATTATTTCATGGCTGTGTCTGACTAGTCAGGCCACAGATGCCAAGTGCTTACCAAAGTCATGCTGCCACTTTCATAGCATACACTGCGTGTGGAAATACCAGTGCCCAGCCAGGTACTTTGTATCTGTATTCCCTTTCATTTTGGGATGAACTCCTGACTATTTTCACCAGTGGAGTGTTAAGAGTACTGAAATAGTATGTACCTTTTCTGTGCTGGAGGTACATTTCTTTCTTTTTTTTTTTTTTATGTTATGTTAATCTCCATACATTACATCATTAGTTTTTGATGTAGTGTTCCATGATTCATTGTTTGCATGTAACACCCAGTGCTCCATGCAGAACGTGCCCTCTTTAATACCCATCACCAGGCTAACCCATCCCCCCACACCCTCCCCTCTAGAACCCTCAGTTTGCTTTTCAGAGTCCATAGTCTCTCATGGTTCGTCTCCCCTCCGATTTCCCCCCTTCATTTTTCCTCTCCTGCTATCTTCTTTTTCTTTCTTTCTTTTTTTTTTTTTTAACATTTAATGTATTATTTGTTTCAGAGGTACAGGTCTGTGATTCAACAGTCTTACAGAATTCACAGCACTCACCATAGCACATTCCTTCCCCAATGTCTATCACCCAGCCAACCCATCCCTCCCACCCCCCACCACTCCAGCAACCCTCAGTTTGTTTCCTGAGATTAAGAATTCCTCATGTCAGTGAGGTCATATGACACATGTCTTTCTCTGATTGACTTATTTTGCTCAGCATAATACCCTCCAGTTCCATCCACGTGGTTGCAAATGGCAAGATTTCATTCCTTTTGATGGCTGCATAATATTCCATTGTATATATATACAACTTCCTCTTTATCCATTCATCTGTCGATGGACATCTTGGCTCTTTCCACAGTTTGGCTATTGTGGACATTGCTGCTATAAACATCGGGGTGCACGTACCCCTTCAGATCCTTACATTTGTATCTTTGCGGTAAATACCCAGTAGTGCAATTGCTGGGTCATAGGGTAGCTCTATTTTCAACTTTTTGAGGAACCTCCATACTGTTTTCCAGAGTGGCTGCACCAGCTTGCATTCCCACCAACAGTGTAGGAGGGTTCCCCTTTCTCTGCATCCCCACCAACATCTGTCATTTCCTGACTTGTTAATTTTAGCCATTCTGACTGGTGTGAGGTGGTATCTCATTGAGGTTTTGATTTGGATGTCCCTGATGCCGAGCGATGTTGAGCACTTTTTCATCAGTCTGTTGGCCATTTGGATGTCTTCTTTGGAAAAATGTCTGTTCATGTCTTCTGTCCATTTCTTGATTGGATCATTTGTTCTTTGGGTGTTGAGTTTAAGAAGTTCTTTATAGATTTTGGATATTAGCCCTTTATCTGATATGTCATTTGCAAATATCTTCTCCCATTCTGTCGGTTTTCTGTTGGTTTTGTTGACTGTTTCTTTTGCTGTGCAAAAGCTTTTTATCTTGATGAAGTCCCAATAGTTCATTTTTGCCCTTGCTTCCCTTGCCTTTGGCGATGTTTCTAGGAAGAAGTTGCTGTGGCTGAGGTCGAAGAGGTTGCTGCCTGTGTTCTCCTTTAGGATTTTGATGGACTCCTGTCTCACATTGAGGTCTTTCAACCATTTTGAGTCTATTTTTGTGTGTTGTGTAAGGAAATGGTCCAGTTTCATTCTTCTGCATGTGGCTGTCCAATTTTCCCAATGGAACAGAACAGAGAGCCCAGAAATGGACCCTCAACTCTATGGTCAACTATTCTTCGACAAAGCAGGAAAGAATGTCTAATGGAAAAAAGACAGTCTCTTCAACAAATGGAGGTACATTTCAAAAAGTATTTTCACATTCTCTGACTTCTCTGTTTCCTCTGCTTTCTGGATATAAAAAGTAGGTGTATATTCTCTCTTTTCTAACTTGCAGGCATAGATGATAAGATGATCTTACAAGGTGACAAAGCCACATGATTTAACAAGCATGGTGGCACCTCACTACAGAAACTCTAAAAGCCCACGGTCGCTGCATGAACAAGGCATATGAATCACATCAACCCAGCAGCCAAATACCTTCAGAATATCATGTAAGAGTTGATATCCCATTACATCCGTATTCTCCCAGGGGTCTCCTCCCTGAGGCTTCTCTATCTGTAATCTTATGCAATCTGTAGAGATCAAAATATTTTCGCATCTTGGTAGAATGTGTTTTACCAAAGACTTCTCTAGGTGCCTAACAGCAAAGAATGGGACTTTACCAAGAAAAATTTGGTCTTTTATACTGCATGCACATAAATGTTTAAACACACAGAAGAACTGGGTCCAAAGATTTGATTTCAGTTAAGTATTTCACCAGGTAACAAATTATTAAGTAATAGGTACCTAGCTTTCACGTATATCTTTACAGAGTAGGTTACTGACATATTTTCAAACCATGTAACAAGGGTTTAAGAATTAATTTAGTTAAGTTCAAAGTAAAATTTTATAAACATAAATATGAACAAAAACACTATTTCAATATAACTTGAAGTTGAGAAAAAATTAGCCATGTTAGAACACTGAGTGTATTTTTAGTGTTTTTTAATATTAAAAAATACATTAACAATTTCCCAGTTTTTACATGAATTGCTTGGACTGCAGTTTCTCGAGTTGCAGAAATGTACTTGGTAATGCTAAAAATGAAATCTTGGCTTAGAGCTTTTGATATTCTTTTTTGGAAGTTTTAAAAATCTGACAGTTTAGGTGATCGTTTTTAATCTCCTTTTAGGAAATCTTGTTTGGTAAACTGCTTTATAAAACATACAAACAGAAAAGAATATGGAAAGGGTTTTAGTAATATAGTGATTCTCTTTTTTCACTAAAATATTTTTATTCTGAGATAACGAGTGGAGGAAAAATCGTAGTAGTCTAATTATCTAAACTTTAATCCTCTCAATACCCTTCATTAATCTTTGATGAATTTATCCTAATAGCCTTAAAAACAATTACTCATTCAGAATGACAGAGATTTCAGTTAATTATTCTTTAGATCTCTTTGTATCTTTGCCTTCCCTTCCTTTCAGAAATTCCCTGGTTACTAAAACAAACAAACAAAAACCCAAAAAACAAAAACTTCACTCAGGGTAACAAAAGATAGAAAGCAAAAGCAGTGCATTTGCATATAATTAATCTGGGTGTTTACATTTAGATTGTTCTTTAACCTTTCACCTTAGAGAACTAAGCCACCTTTAATTTATGGAGGAAGATAAAATTAAAATGGTTAAGAAAAAAAAAAAAGGAAAAAAAAAAGGAAAAAAAAAAAAAGGAAAAAAAGGGAAAAAAAAAAAAATGGTTTAGAGTCTGCTGCAGCTTCAGTGCCTTCAAGTCTTTTTAAGAGTTAAGGGTCACCATTAGAGATTATTTGTTTTGGATCAACAATCCTGAAGGGATTAAGGAGAAAGAGATAAGAGAAAAGGTAAAATAAAAAATGAATGACAGAATGCACTTCTCCTAAATTTAAGGAATATTTGGTTATTTTCTTAATATTATTCTTTGAAAGTGGAGCCAGTTACATAGAAGGAAGTTTTCCCCCCAATAATCTTTAGTCCAAATGCCCTATAGAGTTGTAAATGTAAATTGTAACATGGTAAATACCCCAAAATACGGTTTTCTAAACAAAATATTCTTTTTACTTAGGTAAGGGAAATTATTATATCCAGTCTAGGCAAAACCAGGTAAACAGTAAACTTTAACTTTCACTAAACTTTACTAACCAGGAGACTAAAGAAATGGTCATTTCTGTCTAGCACTTCTTTGATTTCACTTACTATTATTTCCTTGAGAGGGCAAGAAATAAAATCATAATTTCTTTCCAGTCCTTTTTCTGGTCAAATTCCTTTTAAGGGAAGGAGTTTAATAATAACTTAATCTACAAACCAAAAGGCACAAACTAAATCTTTAGAAATCTGTATTACCGTGATTATAAGAATTCTTTTTGTCCCATTCCTAATAGTTTAAAATGCTTTCTATTTGTTTGTGAGACACAATGGCACCAAGCATAACATGGCATAATGCCACTGCATTACTCTCTTTTAAAGGGTATAATCTCTCAAATACAGCAAAAAAAAGATGTACCAAATCAGCAACGATCAGTAATACTTGCTCTCTGTAGAAGAATCATGTGGATCACAACATCTTTGTAAACAGTGTCATCATGAAATGACCCTGAAGTACAATGCTGGCCCATGATCTTCCAAGATACTTCTTGATGTTCCAGACTGTACCTCTGAGTTACCTAAATACTTGCTGATGAAGTTCAGAATTCATTGTTTCATGGATAGGGTGAATACTGTACCTTTCACTCCATTAGTGACTGCCAGATTCATTTTTGATTTGACATTCTCTATCTAATTTGACACCAAATAGCTAATCTCTTTACCCTTTAAATTTCTGATGTGTCATATTGCATTACATTTCTTCTGCCACCTTCCATTGCTGTATATTTTGTCACATAGAAAAGCCAATGTGATTTGACATAACACAAGAAGATGGGATCCAAAAGATTTAAAGCAATGCTAGTTAGTGGAGCAGAAATATGACACATTGCTTCAAATGTGCAAATACTCATTTTTTGAAAAGTAGATATCTGCTAAAAGCAGGTATATAGGGTAATCCTCAATAGTTTCAGGAAAGATATAGATTTTACCTTTTAGTGGCAAATTTAAAACACTGTGCTGCCCTATATAAATAACAGAAAAATTGATTCAAAGTGACAATGGCCAAAGAATTAGTTTGATTCTACTCTATTTTGTGTGGTAAGCATTCTCCTAAGCTCATTAAATAATCCACTGAAATGCCTCTCAAAGTTTCATTGTTTTAGTTTTAGATCAAAGTGTAAATAACTTGCATAAGCTTATGTCAAAACACACATCATCTTTTGTATTTTAATACCTAAAATAATAACTAAAAACACAATACACTGAAAAGAAATACATTTCCACACTGCTTAAATAACTTTCTTGGCTCTTTTTCCTCCCAAATTTTCTTTGAATAGTATCTAGTTTTGAAACAACAATATAGCTCATGCCATTTTCCAAGGAAACTTACCCCCCCCAAAAAAATGCTTTACTAAATTTCATTTGAAATTAAAGACAATAAAGTTTACACCAACCCTACCTTTTTTCAATACATATTAAATAAAAAATATGCAGTGAGTCCCAAATGTTAGTCATGGAATACAAATTTAAATTGTTTGCATGGGAATCCACTGGAAAATGTTTATTAAAAAAAGTATCAGGAAATTAGATTCAGTGAATCTGATACAGGGCACAAGAATGTGTACTTTTTAATCTTTCCCAAATGAATTTAAGAAGCCATTTCAAGGCACCATTCCTACAAAATAAAAACAGTCAGACTTTGTCTGAATTTCATTCCCTGAATGAATCTTCTCTAAACACCAATAAACCCCCACTGCAAGTGATTTCTAACAAGAAAGATTTTGCTCAATATAATGAGACAAATTATATACCATATATGTTACTTGTTAGCTGTGACTTTGTGTCCTCACTAACTGATTCTTTTCTCTGTTTTTAATGGTTGAATCCCTGCTTCAGAAGTACCAGCAATTCCCTTCTCACTTGAAGGACACTGGGCTGTGTTGTGCAACCAGTTTCAGATTAACACTGCTATGTTTGCTACTAACTACTAATGAGCTCATGCTAGAAAAACTGCCGATTAATTCTATGATCATCAATGCCCAGGCTCACTTGTTGCTGTGCTATGGTATGGCAGTCTAAGATAACCTCTTGGGACGCCTGGGTGGCTCAGTTGGTTAAGCCTCTGCCTTTGGCTCAGGTCATGATCTCGGGGTCCTGGGTTGAGTCCCACAACATGCTCCTTGCTCAGCAGGGAGCATGCTTCTCCCTCTGCCTACTCTGCCTGCCATTCCCCCTGCTTGTGCTCTCTCTGACAAATAAATAAAATCTTAAAAAAAAAGAAAAGAAGATAACTTCTTTATTTGGTTTGAATCTTTACATACTTACTTTATGTCTGGACTGCCAGTTACCTCTGTTTTCATATCATGAATACCATGCCCTGTCTCTCAACCTCAATTCTTCCTCATTATCTATACCCAGGTCTCTCACTCACACAAGGACTACCTCAGCCAATTTCATTAGCCTCAGTTCTTGATTCTGACCCTACCTGCTCTGTTCCAACACATTTAATCTGGGGCATGATCAACTATAATTGCCATATAAAAATTGAAAAATTGTATCTCTATAAAATTAAAGTGTATTGTATTTTAATTGATAAATGTGAGCATATATCTTATTATTAAAGGACAAATAATAAAGTTACTCTCATCAATAGTAGAAAATATACTATTAGAAAGGAAGTGGAGGCTTATAAGTATTATTCCAGATTGACATTTTATTTTGTGTCATTAGAAATATGACACATGGTGACACCCAGATGGCTCAGTCGATTAAGCCTCTGCCTTTGGCTCAAGTCATGATACCGGAGTCCCGGAATTGAGTCCTGCATCTGGCTCCTTGCTCAGCGGGGAGCCTGCTTCTCCCTCTCCCTCCGCTGCTCCCCCTGCTTGTGCTTTTTTTGTCTTTCTCTCTCTGGCAAATAAATAAAATCTTAAAAAAAAAAAAAAGAAGTATGACACATGATATTCCATTAGTGGGACTAAAGGTAATCCTCCCAGGGGGACCAATTTTCTATATTGGGAACTTATTTAGGCTCTTCAATAGCACAACTTCAAAAAAAGTTTTCAAAATACTTTAGTGCTTTCACAGTATCACCAAATGCAAAAAAGTTGATATATACCTTCCCCCCCAGGCTATTTTATTTTGGAAAAGAAGGTAAAATTCCAAGAACAATACTCCTTGAGCTTACAAAAAATAATCTTCATTCAATGTAGGAATCTATGTACTCCTAGTATTAATTTAATCAAAGTGTTTTTTCCTCTCCAAATGAGAATTCAACAAAACAGTGAATGTATGGAGAACAGCTAAGAATTTTCTTTTAACAGCTCACACAATGTAATTATTTTTTATTATAGTTAAGAAGAAATTAAACTTTTTAATTAGAAAGTTACACTGTAATTTGAGTCCAAGCTACTGTTCATAAAATAGCCACTGGCATTGTCATTAAAGTAAAAATAGATTGAATTTAAATTAAAATAAATGTCTTTTTAGAAAACACAGCTGGATGCCTAACACCATTTTCTCCATAAAGTTTCCTAAAATGAAAGCTCTAAAGTGTTGGAATCATATCTTTCATTTTATTAGTTATCAATCTTTTAAAAAAATGCTTTTATTTTGTAGCCTTAATATTGCATAAACTGTTGTTAGCTATAAGAGTCATTACCTGAAGATGCAATTTCAACACTGAGTGCATGAAAAAACCTGCTCTTTCTTTTACACTAAAAAAAAAAAAAAAAAAAAAAAAAAAAAATTCTGGTTAAATAAATGGAAGGCTTTGTGATACATTTTAGTTCAATTATAGTGCCAGTGATGGCATGAATATTACAGGTTAATGGTTCTAATCTTCCCATTAATGGTTTATCAGTTTTATTGAGCAGTGTAAAAAAAAAAAAAAAGTACAAATAAATGATTCACAATAAATATTTTTAAAAAGCATATAAAATGGTATTATAAAGTTTAAGCCTTGAAATGTTATACCACTGATAATGGGAAAAATGCAGATAAATATTCCATGGAGAAAACAGTGGGTAGCTAGGTATCTAAATTTTAAGCTTAAAGAAATTATGATTCGATTAAAAGACATTTTGTTAAGCTTCTGTGTACCTTAATGGAAACGACATTATTCCTGTCTTCAAGAACCTTTTCATTAAGTCTGGTGAAAACAACAAACAACTAATGAGCAACCAAGCATTTCTATTTAGGCTATGTGCTACCACCTTTTACCTTAATTTGTACATAACTTCCACCAAATTTTTAAAAAGAATTTGGAAAGAGAAAGCACAGAGAGCAATGTGGTTTTAGAGCTTTCCAAAGGTAAGTGAGAGGCCTCCTGCCTGGCTCATTTCATTCCACTTCTATTTCTGACAGACTATCCAATCACAAGGTGAGACCAGAAGGCCAAAATAATTTCTATGAATAATTTCAATTCTAGAATAGCCTAAAGGGTCTCAGTTCAGAGGTGAGGAGACAGTTCAGAGGAGAATCTACTCTGAACGTAGGTGCCTTTCACAAAGAAAGGAAAGCGGATTGGAATACTGAGGGAAAGTTTAACAGAAGAGGAAGGACTATATGGCGGAAAGGTGGGGGAAAAAAGGGTTCAGAAGAGAAAGTCTAGGACAGTAAAACAAAGAGAAGATATCCTGATTGTTTCCGAAGATGTCTATGCTCTGTACAAATGTAGAAAATAAAAGAGAGAGAATGTACTTGTAAAGGACTTTCAATAGAGGAAGGTGGATTTCTTATCTTTTGACAAAGAAAGCCCCTCCCTCACTCCTCAACTTATTTCCCCACTTCCACACCCACTCCCCTCTTCCCACACCAGGAAGAACAGTGTGATTATAAAATTTTTCTCAGGGTGCGCCTGGGTGGCTTCATCTGTTAAGTGTCTGCCTTCAGCTCAGGTCATGATCCCAGGGTTCTGGGATGGAGTCCTGTGACACTGGGCTCCTTGCTCAGCAGGGGAATCAGCTGGTCCCTCTACCTATGCCCCTCCCCCTGGGCTCCTGCAGTCCTGTGCTCTCTCTCTCAAATTTTTTTTAAATGTATTTTTTTTTATTTTTTCAGCTCTGCTGTTTAAAAATGTATTTTAATTTTTTTATATTAAGTGGCAAAAACACTTAATAGAAGATGCGTTCTCCTAACGGATTCTTAAGTGCAGTACTGATTTGTTAACTACTGTCACTCTGTTGCACAATGGATCTACAGAATTTACTCATTTTGCAGAGCTGAAACTTTATACCTGTTGAACAATTCCTCATTTCCCCCTCCCAAGCCATTTTATTGTTTCTATAAGTTTGACTATTTAGATATCTCCTATACAAGGAATCATGCAGTACTTATCCTCCTATGGCTAGTCTGTTTCATTTAGCATAATGCCCTCTAGTCTTGTCCATGTTGTTGTATATGTCAGGATTTCCTTCTTTGTAAAGACGGATTAAAATCCCACTGTATGTATATACTATTTGTGTATGTTTTTCTTCAGCCTTATTAAGATAAAATTTACATAGAACAAACATTGTGGAAGTTTAAGGCATACTTGTGATGACTTGATACATGTATATACTGCAAAAAGATTACTAAATAAGGTTAGTTAACCCACCATTCACCTCATATAATCACAATTTTGTTGTGTTGTCACAGTGAAAACATTTGAGATCTACTCTTTTAGCAACTTTCAAGTATAAATACTATATTGTTAACTATAGTCACCATGCTGTACACAAGATCAATATAAGATCAACACAAGATCAACAGAATTTATTATTCAAAACTATAAACTGGAAGTTTGTACCCTCGGACCAACACTTCCCCATTGCCTCTACTCCCAAACCCCTGGCAACCACCATTCTGCTGTATGTTTCTTTAAGTTTGGCTCTTTTAGGTTCCAAATATAAGTGATATCATACAGTATTTGCCTTTTCCTGTCTGACTTATTTCACTTAGCAAATTGCTCTTCAGGTTCATCCATGTTGTAAATGTCACAATTTCCTCCATCTTCTTTGAAAAAGTGTTTCTTCAGGTCCTCTGCCTACTCTTTACTCAGGTTATTTTGTGGGGGGTTCTTGGCTGAGTTGTATGAGTTCCTCAAACTCTTCCAAAAAAATGCAAGAGGAAAGAACACTTCCAAATTCATTTTATGAGGCCAGCATTATTCTGATAGAAAAGCCAAATAAAGGAACAACAAGAAAAGAAAATTACGTGCCAATATCCTTGAAGAACACAGATGCAAAAATCCTCAACATTAGCAACCTGAATAGTGCATATTAGCATCCTGAATGCAACAGTGTAGTATATTAAAATGGACATACACCATGATCAAATGAAATTTATTCTTTGAATGAAAGAATGATTCAATATGTATAAATCAATTACTATATTACCTTAACAGAATGAAGGATTAAAAATCATATGATCATCTCAATATATACAAAAAGCATTTGATGAAATTCAACACCTTTATAATAAAAACTCAACAATTTTTGTATACAAGGAATTTTTTCTCAATATAATAATGGCCATACATCATAAGCCCACATATTGCATCATACTCAATGCTGAAAAACTGAAAGTTTTCCTCTAAGATCAGGAACAAGACAATGATGCCAACTCTCACCACTTCTACTGAACGTGGTGCTGGAAGTCCTACCCAGAGCACTTGGGCAAGAAAAATAAAAGACATCCAAATTAGAAATGAAGAAGTATAATTATCTTTGTTTGCAGATGACATGACCGGAAACATAGAAAACCTATGTTAAAAGTAATCTACTAATTCAGTAAAGTGTCAGTATTCAAATTCAGCATTATTCTTTTTTTTATTTTAAATGCCATTAGAACTATGCTGTTTTTGAGCTTCTACAGCTATAAATTTGGCAAAATCAGATAAAGTTATTAACTTAAAATAAAGGAAGAGAGTTAATATATTTAAGCCATCATCCCTTTTCTGGTACCTAACTAAAATGTATGGGTCCAGTGGTCATGTTTTCTTTATCACACCTAAATATCATCTAATTAAAAATCCATCCTTTTCCTGGATTGGTCCCGCTTTTGTTACAGAAATTTACAGTAGATTTCTTCTCTTTTTCTACCTCTTCCTCAACGGACAAAATCAATATATATACAAGGGAATATGGGGAGTCTTCTCAATTAGAACAGGCTGAGGTAGGTAAAAGGAGATAAGGAAAGGTCTTACTGACTAATGCAGTGGTCATCAGGCATCCATATCCTCTGATTGGCTCTCTCACTCGTGGGAAACTTTTATAGGTTATTTGGTTGACCCTCATTATTTGGAGCCTTCGTTAATTGGGTCTTTTAATGGAAAGTTTCCTTGAATCCTTTGGTGTACTGTTCACTCATTTCTTTGACAATCTACTCACCCTGCTGGGGTCCCCTTACCCTTCATGGCCGTCTTTTTAGCATGACACACCTCACATCCCTCATTATCTACTTTTTTCTATCTGGGCACACCAGGACCACAGAAATACAAGCGACCTGGTCTAACCATGTTCTAAAAATATAAGTTGTTTCCAGTCCTGGTTTTCTTTCCCCCTCTGCTCTTAAATATAATACCTCTGGCTATTGAATCTTATTCAGACTTTTCAGGGATGAGTTAGTTATCAGTTTTCATGTTGACTGAACTCTTGGAGACACACATTAAGCTCTCTGAAAGGTATCTGAAGATTCCTTGCACCTATGGTGATAAACATCTTCCAAAAAGTTCTCATTCTCTCATCTCTTTTATCTAACAATGAATCCTCCCTCCCAGTAAAATCTTTCTCTTGATGAATCCTTAATAGCCTGTAAGTAGGTAATGGCTCTTGTTAGCAAAGGGAGTTTATAGTCTTAGCATATCTGCATTGGCAAGTTGGTTTCTCACATTTGAAGGCACAGGTAAAGGGAACTCACACCTGTTTTCAGCATTGGGCCTTGCCCAAAACAGGAGTACAGAAAAGTCACAGGTTAACATCTTATTCTATCACCTGTGTAACCCTGAGTCATAGAGTGCCCATATTCTATCTTGGGAGAAGAAAAGAGATAAACAGCTGTAGAGGAAACACAGAAAGAAGTAAAGGAAAAAAAATCAGAACAAGGGGGGGAAAAAGAGGGGGTTAATAGCAACTTCTTCATTTTTTGAAACTTAGCTATATTCTTGCTCTTGGAATCTATAAAACACCTCTTTCAGTCATATTTATTTGTAT
Organism: Halichoerus grypus; assembly: GCF_964656455.1. Classification (NCBI taxonomy): domain Eukaryota; kingdom Metazoa; phylum Chordata; class Mammalia; order Carnivora; family Phocidae; genus Halichoerus; species Halichoerus grypus. Next base: position 42,322,993 of record NC_135715.1, read on the forward strand.
TTAATTTATAACCCAAAGAACTTTAACTCTTTATTTAAATAAAGACCATTAATTATATGCTTCTTTCTTGCTCTTTTTTTGTTAGTTTTTTTTTTTTTTTTTGTAATTCATAATATTATGGAAACAGCAAAGGTTATCTGCTGAAAAGCAATGTACCTTCCATATTCTCTTTTTCATGTTTCAAATTAGAAATAGTGATTTTGCAAAGCTAGAATTAATTTTAAGAAGGCTCATTCTGGACAGTAATTATTGAACAAGAAATCATTACTATTTAAAACAATTTTGATAAAGATTTTTTTAATTTAAATTCAATTAGCCAACATATAGCACATCATTAGTTTTTGATATAATGTTCAATGATTCATTAGTTGCATATAACACACAGTGCTCATCACCTCACATGTCCTCATTAATGTCCATCACCCAGTTACCCCATCTCCCTACCCACCTCCCCAACTGCAACCCTCAGTTTGCTTCCCAGAGTCCAGACTTTCTCATGGTTTGTCTCCCTCTCTGATTTCTTCCCATTCAGTTTTCCCTCCCTTCCCCTATTCCTGGACTGATAAACTCTGTGTCTGACTACTAAGGACATCCAGATTTAATATTAATCTGCATTCAGTTTTCATGACAGTCTTTAAAACCAAGTATTTGTGCCTATGGATCCATATTTATTGCTGAACTTCCATAAGAGACCTAATGGTCAGGAAGGTAAATGGTCTGATAAGAAAGAGTTTCAAATTTCAAAAAATTTGGACTGAGGATTAGCTTATTTCCAAAAGTTATAGGGATTTCTGACTGACTGGGAAACACCATGTCCCACCTGTGCTACTGCATGTTGGTAAAATGAACTTACAACGCCTGACGATATTCTATCCTCAGTTTAGAGACTTGTGTCTTTTACCATCAGAAAACTAGAGAGGATGGAATAAAAATTATTTGCACACATTGGAACACTATTTGGCAAGGAACTAGATTAAGTATTAATCTTAATTTAGCATTGCCAGATTAAATACTGATGATTGTTCTAGCAGTTGTATACAACATTTTTGTCCTTCCTAGGTGAAGCTCAGAGGGAGATTAAAAAATAATTCAAATAAAAAAGGACAGGATCAATGATAGCTATCATTCCATGAGAGGGCAAATAATTTATTTTTTAATTCTTGTTTGTAGATAAACAGGAAAAAAAAAAAATTGACTCCCAAAATCTAACACAAAGGAAAAAAAACAAAAACAAAAACCTTAATTCTGAAAACCCAGAATAAGACGATATTGTGAAATTCAAAAGTATTCAAGTCTTGTGCTTCTTAAAAACTATGAACAGTAATACATAGTAGAGACTAAAATGATAGGGAGACAGATGTGTTGAAAAGAAGAAAAATGAGGTACTAAGCAAGAGAAAAGACACAGAGAAAAATAAAATGCTTCATATTGATGACTAATTTTATTTTATTATAAAGATTTTATTTACTTATTTATTTATTTATTTATTTATTTAGAGCGTACACGTGCATGAGTGGGTGGCGGGAAGAAGGAGAGGGAGAGAGAGAATCTCAAGCCTACTCCACGCTGTGCAGAGCCTGACCCAGGGCTCACTCTCAAGACATTGAGATCATAACCTAAGCTGAAGCCAAGAGTTAGCAGCAATGTCCAGAATGGCCAAACTATGGAAAGAGCCCAGATGTCATTCGGCAGATGAATGGATAGAGAAGATGTGGTGTATGTATACACATACACACAAACACACAAACACACACACACACACACACACACACACACACACACACACACACACAGTGGAATATTATGCAGCCATCAAAAATTGAAATTTTGCCATTTACAACAACGTGGATGGAATTAGAGGGTATTATGCTAAACAAAATAAGTCAATCAGAGAAAGACAATTATCATATGATCTCACTCATATGTGGAATTTAAGAAACAACGCAGAGGATCATAGGGGAAAAAAAGAAAAAATGAAACAAGACCAAACCAGAGAGGGAGATAAACCATAAAAGATTCTTAATCATAGGAAACAAACTGAAGTTTGCTGGAGGGGAGGGGGTGGGGGGAAGGGGTAACTGGGTGATGGACATTGGGGAGTGTATGTGTTGTAATGAGCACTGGGTATTATGTAAGACTGATGAATCACAGACCTGTACCCCTGAAACAAATAATACATTATATGTTAATTAACTGAATTTAAATTAAAAAAAAAAAAAAGAGCAGCTCAACCAACTGAGCCACCCAGGCTCCCCAATGACTAATTTTAGAAACTACTCCAGAAATTGTAAAATACAAAGAGAAAGAATGGATTAGAAAGACATTGACAGCTACTAAGGGAATGATAAAGTATGAGATTTGATTTTTAGACTGACCTTAGAAATAAAAATGTAATTTACAATTATATTTTTGAATAGCCATGAGAAATCCAAATGCCTCCTGTAGCTATCTCTAGCTTCCTAAAAAAGAAGCAACAATGTAAAATATGTATGGCAGATAACACGAACCAAAACAGATGGAAAACAATATAGTCTATCAGTTATTAACCTCAATATAGATGGGATAGATATCTTTATATATTTTTAACAGTCAGACTACTTATAATTAACAACTCCACTCTAGTTTGTTTAAAGAAGTACTTTAAAGGGAAAAGAAGACTTGGAAACAAAAAGATAAGCAGGTAATTTTTAAAAATACCCAAGACATTATGTCAGCTAAAGATGGTATTAAGAGTTACCCTATCATTCAGGACAAAAAGGTCTATTAAGTAATAGGAAAAACACAATTTATGAGTAAGATATTAATCATAAAAGTGTAAACAACTATTAGAATGACTATTATTAAAAAAAAGAGATAACAAATGCTGGCAAGGACGAAGAGAAAAAAGAACTGTTGGTGGGAAGGCAAACTGGTGCAGCCACAATGGAAAACAGTATGGAGGTTCCTCAAAATATTAAAAATAGAACTACCCTATGATCCAGGAATCCCACTCTAGGTATATATCCAAAGGAAATGAAATCAAGATCTCAAAAAGATATCTAAACCCTTGTGGGGTTTCATTACCAAAAGTAATGAAAACACTGCAACATTATTCATAATAGCCAAGACAGAACAACCAAAAGCAATGAAAACACTATTCAAAAAGATGGATGGATGGATAAAGAAAATATTTTATACATACATACACACTCACACATACACACACACAACACACACCCAATGGAATATTATTCAGTCATGAGAAAAAAGAAAATCCTACCATTTGCAACAACATGGATGAACCTGCAGGGCATCATGCTAAGTGAATAAGTCAGATAGAGAAAGACAAATACTATACGATCTAACACTTATTTGTGGAATCTAAAAAAGCCAAATTCCCACACACTGAAAGTAGATTGATCATTGCCAGGTGTAGTGGGATGGGAAAAATGGGTGATGGTGGTCAAAGAATACCAACTTCCAGATATAAGGTAAGTTCTGGAGACTTAATGTACAGCAAGTTGACTATAATTAACCATACTGTATTTTATTCTCGAAAGTTATTAAGGGAATGCATTTTCAATGTTCTCACTACACACACAAAGAATGGTAACTATGTGAGGAGATGGATATGTTAACTAACTTTACTGTAGTAATTGTTTTGGCTATCTAATGCATATCAAATCATCACACTGTATACCTTAAACATATACAATGTAGTATGTCAAGCATAACTCAATAAATTTAGGAAAATTAAAATAAATAAATAAATAAATACCTGCTGACCCAATATATCTTGCAGTAACAATTACACTTATGTAAAAAAGATAAATAATAATCCCTGTGGAATTCTCTGAATTAGCAAAAGATTAGAATTAATCACATGTCTATCGATAGGTGAATGATTAAGTAAACTATGGCAAATCTATTATGTATTGTTTTATTAAGTACTAATATAGAATATATTCCAAGACATACCTGTATATTTTCATTTTAATGAGTGAAAAATTTGTTACTGAGAAATGTGTGCCACCATTTGTATAAAGGGAAAAAAAGAATATGCAAAATTAACAAGTATATAGTTTTAGAATTGTGATTAATATTTTGAGCCCTGAAGTCAATGTGCCAGTTTTGAATTCTGGCTCTGACTTATACTAGATATATGATTTTGACCAATTTATGTAATACATCTGTCTCAGTTTTAATACTATTTACCTCCTAGGTTGTAATTAAATATGTCAATTTAAATAAATATTGTAACACTGAAAAACAATTATATATAAGCAATTATATAATGATATAGTTAATATAGTTAAATATATTTTCTGTCAGACAATATTTTGTCCTATGTTTTCAATTAAACCTACATAGATGGTTTAAAAATTTTAAGTTGTAGTTTTATGAGAGAAGGAATTTTTTCAGGCAATTTTTCTAGCTGTAAATAAAATGGTCATTTCTTACATACTGACTTGATTGGTTAACCAAAGCAATGTAAGTGTGGTCACAGACATGGATCTGTTCACAGTGTAGGCATAAGAACACTTCCTCCCATGAAAAAGACAATTTACAATATTAAGAAAAAAACCTCAATGACAAATATGTTAAAAATGTGGCTAAAATATGCCTAATCTTATTTCCTAATTGCTAGTAGCTGGGAGAAATATTCAAACTAGCCTCTCAAATGCACAAGAATGCTTTGTCCATTTCTAGTGCACAAACTTAGAAAATTCCACTCTATTAACTACATCAAAAGTATATTTTTAGTTTATATTTTATGGATTCTGGTAAGCAAAGTATTTTCTAACATTCATAATTGTCTTGCCACACAAAGGGTAATGAGTAACTCTGGGTAGGAATTCTCAAAACCACTGTATCAATAACTTATCATTTTCTAAGTGTTTCTCACTGACAGCTATGTAACTTTAGGGCTTACGATTTCAACCATATATTTAGCCATGGCTGCATCTAGTGATTATTTATTTGCTATATACAAATATACAAAAATACAAATATATACATACACAAATTTATATACATATATAATTATATATCTAATGAAAGATACAGAAGACACTGGTAGATTTAATAGAAATAACATTTTACAGAATTAAAAGTTGAACAAGTAATACAAGAAAATCAAAGACAACGTTATGCAAAAACTGAATTTGTGAACAACTGTGAATTATGGAAAGAACTACCTAATCATACAGTGTTTGGTACATTTAGATTTTGTTCGTATCATATTCACATGGTATTTAAAATGTGCCATTCTGACATTCTTAGTACAGAATTATTATTTTTTTTTAAAGATTTTATTTATTTATTTGATGGAGAGAGACACAGCGAGAGAGGGAACACAAGCAGGGGGGAGTGGGAGAGGGAGAAGCAGGCCTCCCGCAGAGCAGGGAGCCCAATGAGGGGCTCGATCCCAGGACCCTGGGATCACGACCTGAGCCGAAGGCAGACACCTAACGACCGAGCCACCCAGGCGCCCCAGTACACAATTATTAAGAAAATATTTTCTGTTTTCTCCCAATGGTTCCATAGGTGAAAATAAGTAAATAAACACACACAGATCTTTTACTTTTTGTTCCTGTGTTTGCTTGTTTTGTTCCCCTAGTTTGGCCCTCTAAGATTCACTTTCTTTCTGCTCTTTTACCCCATTTCATTTTTCCACAGTCTGGAAAGACACCTCTCTTCCATCTTTAGGACTAATTGGTCTAAGTTATGGGACTAATTTTGGCAACTGTATAGTCAATAATTAAAATGAAGGATTTTTGCCAGTATGGATTCTCTTACGGGACTAGAGAGATTCCAAAACATACACCCTAGTTTATTCAATTTCAAAACTTAAGGATTTTTCTTTCTAAATGTTCCCATTGCTGTTACTATTTGCTTCTTATAGCAGAAAAAAAAAAATGTTGTTTATAGAATTTTTCCATTTATCTGTTTTCGTTAAGTAAACACACAAATCTCTATTAAGTTTTTAAGTATCTTTCATTTCTATTTTTTAAATGTTTTTTGAATAAGCAAACTCCATGTTAAGCTGAACTGGTTAAGGAATGCATTATAGTTACAAAATATTCAAGTTTAAATAGAATTGTTAGAGTCAGAGGTTTATGGACCTCCCATATCACAAAGCGAGAGAAATCACAATGCTACTTATGTCTGCATTTATTTTACTTCCAAAGTTTTTGAAGACAGGAATAGTGTTTTGGTAAATTTTCTGTCCACAGGACCTGGCAGAGCATTTTCCATCAAGTTTCAAATAAAACAGTTTATGATAGTAAATACAAACATAGTAATGGATTCAAATCTTGCATGAAACAAACAAGAATCTAAGATAGATGAGTAAACAGTGTATGGGACTCTATAAATGTGAGGTACGTATTTGACCACAGAAATGTAAAAAGCTTAAGAAGAGTGTCATCAGAGGCAACTGATTTGATCCTAGGCCCCAGTGTTCCAATGTGAGGTGGCAAGGACACCCCAACATGGATCAAAATGTGGGGCCTGGACTCCAGACTATGAAGAAGAGATTACTGCCAAATTTAGCCTTATGGATACAAGAGGCCAAAACCCTATCCTGATTGTCACGTCATCTCACCATGGGAATTTCTCTCCACCTTTGAAGCTCACCATTTTCCATCTTGAATCCTGCTTCATTTCAAGCAGCTGTAGTTCACTCTGCACTGACTTGGCTATGGGGATGTGTCACAGGTACACGCATCTCATAACACAGGCAGTTAAGAAGGGAATATAATATAGAACAACTCTGTATATAGCAGGTATTATAAGAAAAAAGCCATATATATATACACACACAAATATATATATATATATACACACACAAATATATATATATATATATATACACACATATATATGCACATATATATATATATGGCTGGCACATATATATATATATATATATATATATATATATATATATATATATATATATACACACACACACACATATATATAATTTTTACATGTTAAGCCTCATAGTTTTCCAAAAAATACCACACAGACCCCATTTCCTAGCATAATTCACTTACACCTATAGTCTAATCTCTAACCACCTAAAAAATAAACATCAACAGCCTTCTCCAGTTCAGACTTGCCCTGAAATCAGCCTTTTCTTGACCCCTTGATTTCTATTTTTAGATAAGCCTCTCCTTAGGATAACCATAATTGAGTGAAATGTGACATGCTTATTTTGCTGAGACTGCATACCAGTCAATATTCTAGGAACTATCAATACGTTGTTGAAGAACACAAAAAAGACCCTTGTTCCAGTGGGAATAGATGGATGTTAAGGTAAAATAAGGACATTATAAGGCAGGTATACTACAAGGTGTTAAGTACTAAGGGGAAAAATAAAACAGGAGAAGAGAATAAAGAGAATATGGAGAGGGCTACAGTTTTTAAAAGAGCTGTCATGGAAAGCCTCACTGAAAAGGTGACATTTAAACAGACATGAAGAAGATGGAAAAACCAAAGATGAAAAACTGAAATAATATATGCAATCAGAAATTCTATGGGATATACAACATAAGAGTATAGATTATGACAGCTAACATTTATCATTTATGTGCCCTGTTCTAATCATTTCACATGATACTATTTAGTCATATAACCCCACAAGGTAGCCAACTATTATCCATGTCCTACAAAGAAACCAAAGCAAAGAAAGTGGAAATAATTTGTTCAAGGTCACATAGCTGATTAATGTCTTCCATTACAGGTAGTCTTGCTCCGGATCCTAAGATTTTAGCTATACTTGTCACCTTCTGAGATACAGTATGATTTACATTCTTTTTTTTTTTTTTAGATTTTATTTATTTATTTGAGAGAGAGAGAGAATGAGAGAGAGCATATGAGAGGGGGGAGGGTCAGAGGGAGAAGCAGACTCCCCGCCGAGCAGGGAGCCCGACGCGGGACTCGATCCAGGGACTCCAGGATCATGACCCAAGCCGAAGGCAGTCGCTTAACCAACAGCCACCCAGGCGCCCTGATTTACATTCTTTTTTTCTATTCCCATAAAGGCAAAAACCAAACAAACAAAAAGGGCAAATGGATCCCCCCCCCCACTGATCCTGGCCTTGTTCTATTTAGTGTCCATTCAAAACCTGTACACCTCTACAATCCACTGGAGCACATTTATCATAGTACCAGATATTCTGTCTTCAGTAATATCACAAATGGGAATAAGCCAAGCTGTGTAAGTTGAACTTTGGAACTTCCAGTCTGGTTCCTTTTACAGTCAGATGCCAGCATCAGGGGATATATGCCTCCTGGTCATTCTATCATCACCATACTCTGATGGAGGTCTCCCTTAGGAAGACAGTTTTAGAAAAAGAATACACACATAAACACACACACACCCCTACACATATAATCCCTACTCTACCCCAGAACTCAATATTCATAAAAAATGCAATCCACACCATAAAAAGTAAAAAGAATTTCCTATAGGAAAGATCACACAAAAAAAATGTCTTGTAATGCTCTCTGCTCCTACATCTTCTGATGCAAAAATAAGCAAGTATTCATCTGGGAACTGGATGAAAGCATGGATGTTTCTCATGCCCATGCCAGAGACCCTCTGAAGGTTGGCTGGGAGAGCCAAGGTCACAGCTGTGCCTCAGCAAAGAGCAAAGATGTCAAAGAGGTCTGAAAGGGTTTTAGACAAATGGTCAGTTGAAAATTAATAGGGGAGAGGGAATGCCAAGAAACATGATCAACCCAAAACATGATGAAAGAGTAAAATGAAAATACAACAATGAACAATTAATAGTAATCCCCAAATAAGAGAGAAGGAATAAAACCAAACAGGTTATTTATCATCATAAATGAAAATTATTTTAATCCCCCTTGTAAAAAACAAAACTGAAGTGTCTGAAAATGGTTTCAAACAAAACTGGGTTTCAAAATACTGGGACCACCTTTAACTCCAGCCATGGAATTCAGGCACTCGGTATCACTGCATTCTTGGAAGTACATATACCAAAATTTCTAAGGAGCAAATGTGTAAAAGGTCCTTGCATTTCTGAAAAACATTTTTATATCATCCTACTCAATTGGTAGCTTGGTGAATTATACATTTCTGAATTGAAGAAAAAAATCTCATAGAAACATGAAAGCATGGCTCCCCTGTCTTCTGGTATCTGATGTAGTTCGTGAGAAGTTGGCCACCATTTTATCAGCAGATAACCTGTTTTGTCTTGCTTCATTCTGTTTACCTCTCTAGCAGGTTTTAGTTTTTAGTTTTCCCCAAATTTACTAAAACCGCATGAAAATGCACCTTGATATATATGCTTATGTGTTTATTTAATGTATTGGTTCCCTAATCTGAAGAGTTTTATGTTTTTTCTTAAATATTTCCACTGTTGCTTTGCAGGTATTTTCTTCTCTCCAACGTCTCTATTTTATAAGTTATGGAAAATTGTATAAATCAGATGTTGGAACTCCTGAAAATCTCCATCTCTCTTTTTTTGCTATCATGTTTCTTACTTGTGTCTTTTTCTTCTATTTTCTGGGGGATATTTTAACTTATTTTTCTAGGGTTTCCAATAATTCTGCATAAGTACCTACATTTATATTTTTCCAGGAATATTTTTCCCAGATTTTTCTTCATATCTATTCTTTATTTTAGAGGCACTGATTCTTGGAAACTCTTTAAACATACTCATTAGAAGGGTGTTTGCTTAAATTTTCTTTTGTCTCTTTCAGGGCTATCTCTGATTCCTCCTTCTTTATCATCCTGCATGTAAACATTCCTCAAGTGTCTAGTGGCTGTAAGTTAACTATGTATAAGAATTAAATATTACAAAAAAAGCAATTCAGAACATAGGACCTAAGTAGGTCTTATCAACTGGCTAACTTTGCTTTAGATTGACTCTAATTACCAAAGCTTTGAATCATTTTCTCCAGGACCATTGAAATTATCCAATAAAAGTTACCTGCTACCTAGGGTATAGAAATCTGACTGCTTACGCTCTGGATACAAGGATGGGACAAGTTTTCAATACTGAAAATTTCAATTGCCTCCCAGCTGCTGTCTCTTACCCTTTGAAATGGCATTCGTCAACCTGTATCTCTCAGAAGTTCCATGGGAAAACCTACTTCTTTACTGTCCACATCCCTTTTGATGCACAAACTTTATAGCAGCTTTCCCTTCCTCTATTTAACACTGTATTTATATAACACTGTGTAACTGCATATTTCACAAACCATTTTTATTTTAATTTAAAAAAAATTGTATGTGTGTTTATCTACTCTATACTTTACTTTGAGATAATGGATAAATACATATAGGCAATTCTTCATCTTTATTCAGAACACTTCCAATATTTCAAATACCCCAGGATCCAATTCTCAGGCAAGATCTGAAGTCACATTTGATAGACTAGGATGCAAGAAGGTTGTGATGCCTCTGTCCATGGAAAAACATAATACATAAAAATCTCTTCTGGAGCAAATCCCAATGATTGTGTCTTTTAATCCAGGGCTACAGACATACCTGAAGCACTAAAAACTTGAACAAAGACTGAAGGGATTCAATATAGGAGTCATGGAACTATCTGGAGAAAGAACATTCAGAGAAGGAAAATATCATTCAAGAATAGTGAATAGTAATTGCAAGACCTACCTCGACGTAGGACTGTGTCTGTCACGCTAAAGGAACAGTAATAAAGATAGCATGCCTATGAGTATGAAAAAGATCATGTAAAATTTCAGTCTACTGAGATTTAGATTGTTAATCTAAGAGATGGAAATGTACTAAAGAGGCTTGAGCAAATGAATAATGAAATTTACTCTTATTTAGAAAGGATCAGTCTGCTTGATGTGTTGGGAATAGAGTTTAGCAAGACAAGGACAAAAAAAGGACAATCAGGCAACTCTGTACATTTAAAAGAGATACATCCCTTGCATTTATTTAACTTAATTACAAAATGCATTATTGTTTTTGTTAAAAAATTTATAAAAATATAAAGGAATCTGCTATCCTGATTGGACTATTTCCATCAATTTGATTATCATCTCAGATCCAGGAAACCACAAGAGCTTTGAGAACTTAATGAGGTTCACACAGCTTCCTCAAACATTACCAATGCTAATAGCATAATGGAGTTTGATTAAATTCCATCTCTTTGGAGCCAGGGCTATTGTACATCATTTTCTTTATTTATAGTTATAAACAAAAGGCTTATGTAAATTTCCCATATGGCTACTAAAGGAACTATATACTTAGTGCCTATTAATAGTATAGGTACCTATCCAGCTACATAATATTACATTAATTTTGAATAAAAGTTATAATCTTTAATTAGAGGAATGGGAATATATTATAGGTGAGTCTGAACAAAATAATAAAGTCACCATTAGAAATAACCGTAAAAAGTAGAGAGTAAGTTAGTTGATTCAGAAGAGTCAAATGCAGGTGATTATTAGGGCATGTCTGGAACAGCCAAAATGTTAGTTAAGAATTATATTTGGTAAGAATAATCACTGAAATAAGTTGAGAGTAAGATCATAATATAAAGCATGAGGGAGGTGGAGGCTGTGCTACAGGGTCTCCAGGAAACTTTGTAAATAGCAAACACAAAACCTTTATTTTCTGGATCATTGACGCATGGTTTATTCTCTTTCTCAGAAATGATAGCCATGGGCGCCTGGGTGTCTCAGATGGTTAAGCATCTGCCTTCGGCTCAGGTCATGATCCCAGAGTCCTGGGATCGAGTCCCGCGTCGGGCTCTCTGCTCCTTGGGAGCCTGCTTCTCCCTCTGCCTCTCTCTCTGTCTCTCATGAATAAATAAAATCTTTAAAAAAAAAAAAGGGGGGCACCTGGGTGGCTCAGTCGTTAAGTGTCTGCCTTCGGCTCAGGTCATGATCCCACGGTCCTGGGATCGAGCCCCGCATCGGGCTCCCTGTTCAGCGGGAAGCCTGCTTCTCCCTCTCCCACTCCCCCTGCTTGTGTTCCCTCTCTTGCTGTGTCTCTCTCTGTCAAATAAATAAAACCTTTAAAAAAAAAAAAAAAAAAAGAAAAGAAAAGAAACGATAGCCATATGTCTTGTTAAGCTTTTATATTCAACTGGAGAGAGGAAGATGGCAACAGAGTAGAAGGACCCTAAGCTGGTCTTGGCCCACAAACATTAGATAACTATCAAATCACCCTAATACCCCAGAAATTGACCTGAAGACTGACAGAACAAACTCCACAACCAAAGGGAGAGAAGAGACCAAATCAAAGAAGGCAGGAAGTCGGAAGACATGGTTTAGGGGAGAAACAGACTGCAGGTGCTGTGGAGGGGAGGGAGCTGTGGTCATGGAGAAGGGTAAAAGAGAAAGAAGCAAATAGGGGAATGCAAAAGGAGAACATCTCCCCAAAGCCATTGGCTTAGAAAATGAGAACGGCTGAATTTAGTGAATTCTTTCAACCAGGTTAGAGACTGGACTTTTAAAGATCAGCAGGCTTGGTTGGAATAGAGCCAGGAGGGCAATGAGCTGCTCCTAGAGAAGCAGACAAACAACCCAGGGGTAGATGGTGTGGAAACAGGGATCTACAGAAAGCCTGGAGCAGAGAGCAGAGGAGATTATTTGCTCTTCTAGGAATACCTCCTTGCAAGACAGCTTTCAAGAAGATGCCTCTCCAGGAACAAAGCTGCTGGCTGGCACCATTTCCTTCCCCCACTCTTCAGTATAAACACAGAACTACTTGAAGGAAGCAGCTCAGCATGGACACTGGCTACCCAACTTGCTTACACCAAGCACCACCCTCATGCAGTGTGGTGGGACTGTCCTCAGTCACACTAGCCTCAGTTCCAGAGTGGCAGGCCCCTCCCACAGAAGACCAACACAAACCCCTGCCCACACCGCATCTCTCAACCAAAGAGTTCTGCAGGGCCTCAGTTCCAGGGGAGGTGGTGACAGGTCTCACCTCACAAGCAGACCAGAGTACACCTAGTTAAAACTCGCCATATTCAAGCCAGGGACCAAATACTGGTGACAATAGGCAAGGAAAGCCTCTGCAGACAACTGGCCTGAAGGACAGAGCAGCCAAAACACAATAGCAGAGTGCAAGCAGCACACACCAGGGACGTTCCCTGAAGTGTCAAGCCCTGGGCACTGCATGACCTCTTCTTTACAAGGCCATTATTTTCAGGAGCAGGAGACATAACTGACTTTTCTAACACAGAAAAGAAAGGAGAGACTTAGACAAAATGCCAAGACAGAGGAATTTATCCCAAATAAAAGAACAAGAAAAGGCCATGGCCAAACATCTAAGCGAAACAGTTATAAGTAACATGCCTGATGGAGAATTTAAAGCAACAGTCATAAGGATACTTACTGGGCTTGAGAAAAGAAGACATCAGTGAGACCTTTACCACAGAGATAAAAGAGTTAAAAAAGGATCAGAGATGAAGAATGCAATAAATGAGATTAGAAACAGGCTTAATGCAATGAACAGCAGGCTGGAAGAAACAGAAGAATGAATTAGTGACCTAGAGAACAAAATAACGGAAAATAATGAAGCTGAACAAAAGAGAGACAGAAGAATCACACAACATGACATTCAACTTAGGGAACTCAGTGACCCCATCAAACATAATACATTTGTATCATAGGAGTCCCAGAAGAGAGAGAGAAAAGGGGGCCAAAAATTTATGTGCAGAAATAATGCTGAAAACTTCCCTAAATCTGGGGAAGGAAACAGACATCCAAATACAGGAGGCACAGAGAACTCCCATCAAAATCAACAAAAGCAGGCCAACACCAACTTATATTACAATTAAATTTGCAAAATATAGTGATAAAGGAAAAATCTTAAAAGCAACAAGAAAAAAGAAGTCCTTAACTTCAAAGGGAAGACCCATAATGCTAGCTGGAGATTTCTCAACAAAAACGTGGCAAGCCAGAAGGGAGTAGCATAATATACTCAAAGTGCTGAATGGAAAAATCTGTAGCCAAGAATAATTCATCCAGCAAAGTTATCATTCAGAATAGGAGATAAAGAGTTTCCCAAACAAAAACTAAAGGAGTTTATGACCACTACACCAGCCTGACAGAAATATTAAAGGGGGCTCTACAAGTGCAACAGAGAGACCAAAAGTGACAAAGACAACGAAGGATCAGAGAAAATTCCCATAAATGATGATAAAAGAAGTAATAAAATGGCAATAAATACATATCTATCAATAATTGCTTTGAATGTAAATGGACTAAATGTTCCAATAAAAAGACATAGGTGGCAGAATGGATAAAAAACAAGACCCATCTATATGTTGCCTACAAGAGACATTTTAGACCTAAAGACACCTGCAGATTGAAAGTGAGGGGATGGAAAAATATTTATCAAGCAAATGGACATCAAAAGAAAGCCAGAGTAGCAATAATTACACTGGACAAACTAGACTTTAAAACAAAGACTGTAACAAGAGATGAAGAAGGGCACTATATCATAATAAAGGGACAATCCAACAAGAAGATCTATCAATTATAAATATTTATGCACCCAACATGGGAGCACACAAATACATAAAACAATTAATAACAAACATAAAGGAACTAATTGATAATAATACAATAATAGTAGGATAATGTAATATGCCACTTACATCAATGAACAGATCATCTAAACAGAAAATAAACAAGGAAACAATGGCATTGAATGACAATCTATATCAGTTGGACTTAAGAGATATATTCAGAACGTTCCATCCTAAAACAGCAGAACGCACATTCTTTTGAAGTGCACATGGGACATTCTCCAGAACAGATCACATAATAGGCCACAAATCAGGCCTCAACAAATACATAAAGATTGAAGTCATACCATGTACCTTTTCTGACCACAATGCTATAAAACTAAAAGTCAAAAATGTGGAAAGACCACAAACTCAGGAAGGTTAAACAACATACTACTAAACAATGAATGTGTCAACAAGGAAATCAAAGAAAAAAAAAAAAGAAAGAAACCATGGAAACAAATGAAAATGAAAACATGTCCAAAACCTTTGGGAGGCAGCAAAAGCAGTCCAAAGAGGGAAGTACATAGCAATACAGGCCTACCTTAAGAAGTGAAATAAACAAATAAACAAACAACCTAACCTTACACCTAAAAGAGCTAGAAAAAATAACAAAGCCTAAAGTCAGCAGAAGGAAGGAAATAATAAAAATTAGAGCAGAAATGATTAATACAGAAACTAAAAAAAAAAAAAAAAAATAGAACAGATCAATGAAACCAGGAGCTGGTTCCTTGAAACAATTAATAAAATTGATAAACCCCTAGCCAGATTTATCAAAAAGAAAATAGAAAGGACCCAAATAAATAAAATCACAAATGAGAGAGGAGACATAACAACCAACACCACATACAAACAACTATAAAGAGAATATTATGAAAAACTATACTCCAACAAACTGGACAACCAGGAAGAAATGTATGAATTCCGAGAAACATATACTATCAAAACTGAAGCAGGAAGAAATAGAAAACTTGAACAGACTGATAAGCAGCCATGAAATTGAGTCAGTAAACAAAAACCTCCCAATAAACAGAAGTCCAGGGCCAGATGGCTTCCCAGAGGAATTCTACCACACATGTAAAGAAGGATTAATATCCATTCTTCTCAAACTATTCCAAAAAAATAGAAATGAAATGAAAACTCCTAAATTCATTCCATTAGGCCAGCATTACCCTGATACCTAAACCAGATAAAGATTCCACTAAAAAACAAACAAACAAAAAAACTATCAGCCAATATCTCTGATGAACATGGATGTAAAAATTCTTGATAAAATATTAGCAAACCAAATCTGACAATACATTAAAAAAATCATTCACTACAATCAAGTGCAATTTATTCCTGGGCTCCAAAGGTGGTTCAACATTCAAAAATCAATCAGTGTAATACACTGCATTAATAAAAGAAATGATATGAACCATATAATCCTCTCAGTAGATGCAGAAAAAGCATTTCACAAAGTAAAACAACCATTCAAGATAAAAACCCTCAACAAAGTAAGTTTGGAGGGAACACACCTCCACATCATAAAGGCCATATATGAAAAACCCACAGCCAATATCATCCTCAATGGAGAAAAACTGAGAGCTTTTCTTCTATGATCATGAACAAGACAGGGATGTCCACTCTCACCACTGTTATTTAATATAGTACTGGAAGTCCTACCCACAATAATCAGGCAACAAAAAGAAAGAAAAGGCAACCAAATTGGCAAGGAAGAAGTAAAACTTTCACTATTTGCAGATGGTATGACACTCTATATAGAAAACCCATGACTCCACCAAAAAATTGCTATAACATATACACAAATTCAATAAAATCCCAAATACAAAATCAACATATAGAAATCTGTTGTATTTCTATACACCAATAATGAAGAAGCAGAAAGAATAATTGAGGAATCAATCCCACTTACAATTACACCAAAAATAGTAAGATACCTGGGAATAAACCTAATTGAAGAGGTGAAAGATCTGTACTCTGAAAACACTGATGAAAGTAATTGAAGAGGACACAAAGATACGGAAAGACATTCCATGCTCATGGATCGGAAGAATATTGTTAAAATGTCTATACTGCCCAAAGCAATCTACAGATTTAATGCAATCCCTATCAAAATACCAACAGCAGTTTTTACAGAGCTAGAACGAACAATCCTAAAATTTGTATGGAACCATAAAAGACCCCAAATAGCCAAAACATTCTTCAAAATGCTCAACATTCTTCAAAAAGAAAATCAAAGCTGGAGGCATCACAATTCCAGACTTCAAGTTATATTAGAAATCTGTAGTGATCAAGTATGGTACTAGCACAAAAACAGACACATAGATCAAAGGAACAGAAGAGAAAACCTAGAAATGAACCCACAACTATATGGTCAACTAATCTTCAGCAAAGCAGGAAAGAGTATCTAATGGGAAAAAGTCTCTTCAACAGATGATGTTGGGAAAACTGGATAGCAACATGCAATAGAATGAAACTGGACCACTTTCTTACACCATACACAAAAATAAATTCAAAATGGATTAAAGACCTAAATATGAGACAAGAAACCATCAAAATCCTAGAGGAGAACACAGGCAATATCTCTGATGAACATCAGGACATAGGCCTAATGACATAGGCCATAGCACCTTCTGACATAGACCATAGCACCTTCTTTCTAGAAATGTCTCTGGAGGCAAGGGAAACAAAAGCAAAAATAAACTATAGGGACTACATTAAATAAGAAGCTCCTGCAGCCAAGGAAGCAATCAATAAAACTAAAAGACAACCTACGAAATGAGAGAATGACATATGCAAATGACATATCTGATAAAGGGTTATTAATCCAAATTATATAAAGAATTTATACAACTCAACACACACACACACACACACTAAATAATCCAGTGTAAAAATGGGCAGAAGACATGAACAGATATTTTTCCAAAGAGGACATACAGATGCCCATAGACACAAGAAAAGATGCTCAACATCATTGACATCAGAGAAATATAAATCAAAACTACAATGAGATACCACTTCACATCTGTTCTGAATGGCTAAAATTACCAACACAAGAAGCAACAAGTGTTGGCAAAGATGTGGAGAAAGGGGAATCCTCCTGCACTGGGGTGGGAATGAAAACTGGTATAGCCACTCTGGAGAACAATATGCAGGTTCCTCAAAACGTTAAAAATAAAACTACCTATGATCCAGCAATTGCACTACTAGGTATTTACCCAAAGGATACAAAAACATTAATTTGAAGCGATTCATGCACCTGATGTTTATAGCATTATCTACAACAGCCAAATTATGGGAGCAGCCCAAGTGTCCATGGATAGATGGATAAAGATGAGCTTGTGTGTTCACACACACACACACACACACACACACACAATGGAATATTACTCAGCCATCAAAATGAATGCCATTTGCAATGACATGGATGGAGCTAGAGAGTATTATGCTAAAAGAAGTAACTCAGTCAAAGGAAGACAAATATGATTTCACTCATATGAGAAATTTAAGAATCAAAACAGATGAACATAGAGGAAAAGAGAAATAAGAGGGGCAAACCAGAAAACATACTCTTAACTATACAGAATTAGCTGAGGGTTACTGGAGGGGAGGTGGGCGGGGGGATGCGTTAAAGGGGTGATGAGTTAAGAGGGCACTTGTGATAAGCACTGGGTGTTGTATGTGAGTGATGAATCACTAAATTCTACATCTGAAACCTATACTATATGTTAAATAAGCAAAATTTAAATAAAAACTGGAAAAAAAAAAAGAGAGAGAGGGACAAACCAAGAAACAGACTCTTAACTATAAAGAACAAACTGATGGTTACCAGAGAGGAGGTGGGCAGGTGGATGGGTGAAATAGGTGATGAGGATTAAGGAGTACACCTCCTGTGATGAACACCAGGTGATGTATGGAAGTGTCGAATCACTATATTGTACACCTGAAAGTAGTATTACACTGTATATTAACTGGAATTTAAATAAAAATTTTTAAAGTTTTATATTTATGTAAAAAAAAATAAATAAAAAAACACGAGGAATACACAGACAGATGCTAGGACCTGGAATAAAAAAGGACATGAACTGACAAAAAAAAAAAAAAAATAGGGCTCAGAAGTCAAAGGCAGTTTAACAGAGAAAAAAGGTCAAGTCAGCTCTTGTGGTTTACAGAAATTACAGTAGAGCTGAACTTATATGGATTATTTTGAATATATGGGGTTTCTATAAATAGAAATTCTATTTGAGGCAGCTAACATGGAGAATGAACCTAGTCCTCGGGCACCTGGGTAGCTCAGTAATTGGTTAAGCGTCTGCCTTCGGCTCAGGTCATGATCTCGGGGTTGGGATAGAGTATTGGGCTCCCTGCTCAGCAGGGAGCCTGCTTCTCCCTCTCCCCTTGCTCCTTCCCCCAGCTCGTGCTCTCTCTCAAATAAATAAATAAAATCTTAAAAGAAAAAAAAAAAAAAAGAATGAACCTAGTCCTCAACTTTTTTGCAAGGGCCTTGCGATATTATGTGAGGGGGCTCTTTTTGTGTCAAAGATCTATCTCCTGACCAGAATAAACCTCAGAATTTTTGAGGGGGGGTTATACATAAATATTCGTAATTAAATTTTCCCTGAAAGCATGAAAGAATAACAATGAATGTCTTTGAACATATGGAAAAAAGAGAAGAAAGGTAAAATAATTTCAACAAATCCTTAGAATGTTCACATTTGTGTATAAAATTATATATGAACACACAAATAAAAGTATACAATAAAAATAGATGAGAAAATAAAGAAAAAGAGAATGAGCAAATATTTCTGATTTCCTGTACAAGGCTTCACATGCAAATAACAGAAGCTGACCCTGGAAAATTTCAAGCCCCAAAAATATACTTGTTAGTAAAATTGTATGTAACCTACAGCATCTTTGGTAGAGAAGTAGATTTGGAACCATACCATCTGGAATCACAACAAATTCACTCGACAGAAGTGGCTCAGTTAGGCACTGCTGCACCTCTGGGCACCACAGCCAGTGACTTTCTGGCTGATACCATGGACAGCGGGCTTCGCACACTGCAGCTTGCAGCACTAATACTACTGATTCTGGCCCTTGATGCTCTTGTCAAAACTACTCTATTTCCTTTGGAAACTAGATCTAAGAAACATTTTTTTTTCATTCAAAATGAAAGAAAACACATACTGGAAAATGTGTTGATAGTGGCAAGTGAAGAAAATTTTCTAAGTTTATATACTTAATATTTTGAGAAAATACACAATCTCATTTTGGAAGAGAAAGTCTTAAGATGAAAGGAAACTAGGGACAGATGATAAACAGAATAAAATTATTTAACGAAGTTTGGTATAATAAAGAATAGCAGAATGTCCTTATATACAGTGGAGTAAGAAAGTGCATAATTCACAGAATTAAAAAAAATAATTTAATGGAGGGGCACCTGGGTGGCCCAGTCAGTTAAGTGACCGACTCTTGATTTCGGGTCAGGTCATGATCTCAAGGTCATGGGATCAAGCCTGCATCAGGCTCTGTGCTGGATGGGGAGCCTCCTTGGGGAGTCTCTCTCCCCCTCTTCTTCTGCCACTCCCCCTGCTTGTGCACACACGCTCTTTCTCTCTAAATAAATAATTTTTAAAAAATTAATTAAATGGAAACCATCATGAGAACTCCTCCTGGTATGCAAAGGGAAATGACAAGAGGATGAAAACAGTGAGAAATGAGATAAGAGATCCAAAGGATAGGGAACAGAAAAGTTTTAAAGAACAAAAAAATCTTTGAAAAACTGTCATAAAACCTATAATGGCCAAAACATTATTGAGTTGAAAAATACACCGAATATGTACATTAAAATTCTGACACTGTTTTTTGAAGAAATAATCATCTAGAAAAATCCTTCGATTTTTTTTTTTTTTCAAATTACAAGGATGACACAAATTTGGACAGAAAAAGAGATTTTTTTTTTCAAACTGGATAATTACTTCTCAGCATCACAAAATTTCAGAAGAAAATTCTGCAAATCACTGCAGAATTTAGGAGCAAATTTTTTGACTTGAGAGTTCTGTATTCAGCCAAGCTCTCATTTATATGTGAGGAACATAAATGATACACTTATCTACGCAGGGACTCACAAATATGTCACCAACAGATAAATCTTTAAAAATTGCATGAATTAGAACCCCAACAAGAAATTAATAAATATTTATAACTTGAGAAGGGATACCTGTGTGATAAATTTTTTGGCATGTCTTACTTCATTCAGTTAAAGGCTAAAATCAGGAATCTAAATGTACAATATGAAAGTGAATTACTGAAATGGAGACCAAACTTGGCCTTACTTTACTTCCACATTTGCTTTTGTTGCCTCCTTTTCACTGCCATGAAGAGTTGTTTCTTTATCCTTGTCTATATCCCAGATGTGAAATGTATTATTTAATTGCTTAAAACTTAGCAAATACTGTTTAAATACACCAGTAATAAATAATTCAGATTATTCATACAGCTATTTACACACTGGATAAGATTATTAAACACCTTTATCTTAATCAGTTGATGGAATAGGTTTTATTTTATTCCAAAAGGTTCTTATTATAGAAGAGTTGTGATATTTTCCATCTTTTGATTTCATATTGGACAACCTGAAAAAATTTTTAATTAAAGTACTTTTTTAAATAGTTCCTTTTTATCAGTAACATAGAAGGAACTATGAATGTTTTGGGATAACTAACTCAAAATAAATTCATACAAGTTGATTTCAAAACAAAAGTATTTTTTTAAAGATTTTATTTATTTATTTGCCAGAGAGAGAAAGAGAGAGGGAGCACAAGAAGGGGGAGCGGCAGGCAGAGTAGGCAGAGGGAGAAGCAGGTTTCCTGCAAAGCAGGGAGCCTGATGCAGGACTCCATCCCAGGACCCTGGGATTATGACCTGAGCCGAAGGCAGACATAACTGACTGACACACCCAGGCATCCCCCAAACAACAGTATTTTTATGCAGCAAAAAGAATCACCAAAAACAAAAGACAAAAACAAAAGTTGTTAATCATAATTATATTTGGGTGATGTTTAAATTTGTATTTTATATTTCATTATTTTTCAGTGATTCTGGTTTATGAGAGTATTAGATAAAACAAAATTAATATTAAAGGCATGTACAATCTTAAATGAACTATAACTATAATCATATTATACAAAACTATTATTATAGTGGACAATCAGTGGAGAGTAAACATAATGAAAAATACACTTATTACTTTAAGCATTATAACCAGAGTATCTGAAAGACATGGAAATGCCCACGTAATTGACGTACTAAATTAAGGCAATTCAGTTATGATAAATTTAGTTTGTTAAGACTGTGCTTTTCTTATTTTCTTAGTCTTTCAGTCTTTCATCCTGCTTATCCTAAATGCCCATTTGCGGTTGATTAACTCAAATGAGAACAACCTGTAGGTATTATTTTCACTTTAACCTATGCTACTCTAAGTATAGGGTAGTTATTCAGAACTAAAAAAAGTTACATATTTCTAGGTGCATTCGTGTTTTTCTATCTCCCCCTCCTCACCAATTTCTCTGACACTAACACTAATATTCATTCTATTTACAAACTGAAAGATTATTTTAAATGTTGGTGACTGGGCTCACTGAACTCTTCTTACCACTGTAAAGAGTTTGCTTTCTCATCTGTAAAGTGGAGAAAATAATTTTTATATTGCCAGTCACCTATGGTCGTTAGAAAGATAAAATTAATTTTCATATGTAAAAGAAATACACAATTTAAGGATTATACAAATACTAGCTAATCTCTTCCTTTTCTTTTTATTACTTGGACTAAAATTTTTTAACTAGTTCATGGGAAAATATACTTGTGTTGTAAGCTCAATTATCATGAAACCATAAGCAGGAAGGTGGCTTGGCCAAGGATTCACAGAAGGGAAAGAATCAATAACTGACAGAAATATAGAAAACTGGGGAGTTCTGTCTCTCTATTTCACACACCACACCCATACTCCTCCACACACACTCCTTCCTTTCTTATCACCGCATATCTACTTCTTTCTTTCCCCATAAATCTCAGGCCATGAGGTCACCAAATAATAACTGCCACACCTCCCAGTTTATCTCACTGGGAGAGGCTATATGACTCCTCCTCAGCCACAATTACAAAAATATGGAAAATGTTCTCTCGGTATGTGTTAGATAGTACGCTGTCCTATCATTAATGGTCAGGAAGACATTTTTCATACTGGTACAAACATGCCTTTTAATTTGTGCTTCCTCTGTGGACAGATTTTTAAAAGATTTCATTTATTTATTTATTTGATAGAGAAAGAGAGAGAGAGAGAGAGCACAAGTGGGGGGAGGAGCAGAGGGAGAGGGAAAGCAGACTCAGCACTGAGCAGAGAGCCCAACACTGGGCTCCATCCGAGGATGGACCCTGAGATCATGACCTGAGCTGAAATCAAGAGGCTGACACAACCAACTGAGCCACCCAGGCGCCCCCTCTGTGGACAGTTACCAAATTATACAAGGACACTGCAATATGGGCACGTATCCTAATAGATTTCCATTCCAAGCTTGGAAAAATGTTCCAAACACTTGAAGCATTATTGGAGATCACTAAAAACTATAAAACTTGATGAGTTCACCCCTACTTACTTCATTTCTCTTACTTTTATATTTCTTAACACGAATGAAAATATTTAAAGACTAATTTCAGTGACCAAAATTCTTGTGATTTGATTAAGAAATCAATAACAAATTCTCTTAAAATATATTCCAGATCCTGTCACACTTATCACATGTAAATAAAAGATATGAAGAGATTTTATTAAACTGTTTTTGTTCAGTAGTTTAATTGGCCTTAAAATCAACAATGGTACAATATATTCTTTTTGAGATCATCAGAACAACATGGATGCATTTGTTTTATATTAAAGAAATTTCAGGAACTAAAATTTAAGCCTCTTTTCTATTATTGCAACCACACTGGAAATAAATATCATAAAATTTAAATGATATTCATGTAGATTTTAAATGTAAACAATAAAAATATTTTAATATGTTTGAAAATGCTTCTTAAAAAGTCAATAGTTACTACATATGTATATTATTTTGTTGGCAAAAATAAAATATCCAAGTAGTATTTTCATGGTTTCTAAGAAAAATCAAAAACATCTAATAATCTTGAGAAATGAACAGAGGTTGAGTTTGCTGCTATCCCTGGAACCCCTAACCAGGTGTGAGTGGATTTTCAGTTGTATATAGAAAATATGAGAGAGAACAAAAATGAGAATTAAGAAGTAGACATAGCCTATTATGTTCTCATAATACCCCTTCAAAGAGCATAGCCACTTTAAAAGATTCTAAGACTCACTATCAAATTGCATACTTTGAGGGGCAAATAAGATTCTCCTGGTTGAAAGAGCCATATTTAGAAACTGTGTGTCTTTCTCTCCCTCCTTCCTTCTCTCCCTTCCCCATCCTAAAAAAGAAAAAGAAAAAAAAAAGATGACATGCATCACAAGAATTATATTCTTTTTTTATTTTTTTATTGTTATGTTAATCACCATACATTACATCATTAGTTTTTGATGTAGTGTTCCATGATTCATTATTTGCGTATAACACCCAGTGCTCCATGCAGAATGTGCCCTCTTTAATACCCATCACCAGGCTAACCAAGAATTATATTCTTTAAAGAAAACTACAGGGGTGCCTGGGTGGCTCAGTCAGTTAAGCGTCAGACTTTTGATTTCAGCTCAGGTCATGATCTCAGGGTCCTGAGATAGGGCTCTGTGTGGGCTTCCACGCTTGGTGTGGAGCCTGCTTAAGATTCTCTCCCCCTCAAATTAATTAATTAGTTAATTAACAATTATAATCCAATCACAGAGAAGTATAAATTTGCTTGTTTCAAAACCTTTCATTTTATAATGAAACCCTTGTATATGTGAACTGCGTAACACTGAGTTTGACTCTCCTTGGAAAAATAGAGAAAGTAGTCTTTCATAAAACATAAGAGATCTTAAACTGTTCCTTCTTAGGTTTAGGGAAAAAAAAGTCTACTTGCATACTATTCCTACTCCTTCATAAATACATCCCCACACAGTGAGACTCTAAGCAAACTGCCACATCTTGCTTGCAGACCACAGAAAGGATGGCAAGGCCACAGCCTCATTTCATTCTATCTCTCATTAGTTTCATAGAATGTGAACTCATGTTATCTAACATTTTAGGCTCCAAATTCTCAAGAGTAGGGTTAACTGACATCCATCACAACACTAACCACAGCTCTGGCACTGTGTGTTTGAACAAAAGGCGGAAGAAGAAAAACAGGCCCACATGCAGGCAATCCTACATTTATTAAGGTACAATTTAGGTCAGATTATTGACTATGTTACATACAATGTAACTCACACATTCCCAGAGAAATATGTTTAAAATTCATGACCAACTGAAATCAGTTAAAAAATTAAAGAATTTAAAAAATAAGCGCTGACTTTTAAACTACACACCATCTGTGCATGGAAGGCTCTACCTCATACTAATTCATTACTGTGGCAATACATTTGTTTACGTAAGGATGAGAGCTTTTAAGTCTATTTCATATGACAGGCATTTGTAGAAGATAGCACAGAGGACATTATCTTCCCAAGGGTTCTTTTTGTTTAAAGCAACAAAAACTACTGTGGCACCCAGGTGGCTCAGTGGGTTAAGTGTCTGACTCTTGATTTCAGTTCAGGTCATGATCTCAGGATTGTGAGATCAAGCCCTGCCTCAGGCTCCGTGCTAGGAGTGTGGAGCGTGCTTCAGATTCTCTCTCTCCCTCTCCCTCTTCCCCCATTCCCCTCTCTTTAAAAAAAAAAAAGGGGGGGGGGGTGGGCAACAAAACCAAAGTAGAAAATAGCCTGAGTGAAGGGCTGTCAGAAAGCTCACATTATTGTCATAAAGGTAGCTGAAACTGGTTTTAGAATCAAAAAGAAGGAAAGCAAGCCATGCAGAAGCAGCCACTCCTAAAGTGACATCTGAGAACTGTCTACTTAAGGTATACTGCTACCCCTTCCACTGGGGATCACCAGCACCACTTGACATTCCTGACATCAGACACAATTGTACTGCTCTGCAGCCACACCCTTTATGAATGAGTTCCAACCTCTGCTTCTACACTCACATGAGTCAATCCCATATAAAAGCACTGAATGGGAATCAAAAAGGTAGAATCCTGACCATAATTTGCACCTTAGCTACCAAAGACAGAGGAGAGGGAATACTGGGCCTTCTGTAATTAGGAATGGTGACACACCTCCCTCAAAAATTTACACAATGGAAGAGTCCACTGAAATAAAGTTTATGATGCAAGGAATACTATTTAATAAATGCAAGATACAGGCACTATTAATTGCTTCTTTAAAATTATTTTTTCTAATTAACTCTGAAGATCAAGATATTGAACTTAATTGTATATCTATAAACAAATCTCATAGAAATCAGCTATTAAATATGTGAGCAAAGATGTCTTATTTGGCTACTTTGTGAGAGTGAAAATCTCTACTTTATTCCAAAGAAACAAGTTGCTGCCGCATTATCAGCAGAACTGAATATATTCTGGGACAAAGTGTATTTAAACTATTAAATGCAAACATACCCTGTTGAATAGTCTTTATATATTTTAGAGAAGGAATTAGATAGGAGACACCAATCATGCTCTATTCAAGAAAGTAAAATCGTATAATTTTCCAAACCGTTCAAACATTTTATAATGATACTTAAAGCACAGAAATTATATTACCATAAACACCTTTCTTCCTAAGGCCCAGATTGAAACAATTAAGTTCCACCAATCATCAGATGTTATATGTATGTGGCACATTCAGTTATAAAGACTTATCAAGATGGGAACAGTAATTCAATAAAAGAAGGTACACCAGCTAATACATTTGCAGATTTATAGTCAGTTTACCTCTAGTAATGTCAAAATAATGTGAAAATGGCAAATGGTAACTATCTCACAGATGGAGAGAGAGAATTAAGTCACCAAGTGCTTATATAACAATGAAAATCATCTGCAGTTACAGCACTATTGCTGATAATATAAATTTCTGGAAAATTCTGAATCAAAGACTAAACTTTTTGAACTATTCCATATGTCTCCATTGATTAGTACAGTAGGAAAAATTGGGAAAAAAGAAACAAAAAAGAAAAACACATTCCTCCCAAGTTATAAAAACTAAGAATTTAAGATATATGGGGTTGGGGACCTCTTTCGTTAATAAGTTTCTTTCCATCATCATTACTTTTTAACTTTACTTCTCTCTAAAGTTACTTTTAAAAACTGTATTACTTAAAAACATGTTCCATACATAAGCTTAATCATAGCAGTTAAGATATATTTTAATTTAGGGCGCCTGGGTGGCTCAGTTGGTTAAGCGACTGCCTTCGGCTCAGGTCACGATCCTGGAGTCCCGGGATCGAGTCCTGCATCGGGCTACCTGCTCAGCAGGGAGTCTGCTTCTCTCCCTCCCGCTCCCCCCTCTTGTGCTCTCTCTCTCTCTCACTCTCTCTCTCAAATAAAAAAAAAAAATCTTTAAAAAAAGATATATTTTAATTTAAAAATTGATATTTAAATTTAAAATTATATAAAAGAATATGTAAATTAAAATGAGTAAAATTTAAAATACTTTTTAAAATGTCAAAGACAATCATATTTCAGCTCAAACATGAAATCAAATTAAACTTTCAAAGAGTTCTTAGATATATTTTTGTTTTTTTGTAAATTATTTAATAATTTCTGGCTTTCTCAAAGATAAAATTTATAAAAATCATTTAAAATGAAAATAAAAATGAAACCCATACTATCTTGAGACAAATTTACATATATGCATCTGGGGCTGTGGTTTCTTAGTACTATTAATGTGCATTTTAATAGCAACATTTGGCGGACTGCACACAGAAATCATAACATATTTTCACTGATTCAATTCTGCCCAAGAGATGAACTATTTTATAGGCATTTCTTTGTTCTTTCCTAAGTGCAATAATTTGACATCATTGAATATACACATAAATCTCTTAAAGATGAATGCTCTCCTTGCACAGTACAATAAATGTATTCTCTTTCACATTATATATTTTTTATAATTGTTTTTCATTTTATTTTTTTAAATTAAGATGTAATTTTCATCCAGCAAAATGCACAAATCTTGACTGGTTTGATGAGTATCGACAAATGTCAACAACCATGTAACCCACATCACTATCCAGATATAGAATATTTCCAATGCCTCTGCAAGTTCCCTGATCCTCCTTCAGAGGAATGCTCTCCCTGCAGAGGAAATCCCACTTCCTCTACGCCAATGAATCAGTTTTGCCTTCTCAAACTTCTCAAAAATAGAACTACGCAGTCAGTATGCATTTGTGTCTAGCTCCTATCATTTAGTATATTTTTGAGATTCATCTATATTACTGTGTGCATCAGTATATCAGTTTTACCAAAAAATTCTATGATTATGCTACAAATTATTGACCCATTCTCCTGTTAATGGACATTGGATTTCTTCCATTTCTTGACTATTATGAATAAAGCCGCTATACACATTTCTGTACAAGTCTTTCTATTGGCATAGGTTTTCATTTCTCCAAGCTAAACACCTAGAAGTAAAATCGCTGGAATACAGGGGAGGTGAAAGTTTAAGCTTAGAAGAAATTTCCAAACTGTTTTCCTTGAAGGTTGTGACTGTCTTGCAGCTTCACCAACGTCTGAGTGTTCCCGTTGCTCCATACCCTCGCCAACATTTGGCACTCTCAGTGGTTTTAAGTTTAGCCATTTTAGAGGAAGTACGGTGGTATGTCATTATAGTTTTACTTTACATTCCCCTGGCTAATACAATGCTGACCACATTTTCATGTGTTTATTGGCTATTTGTATATCTTCCTTTGTGAATAGACTTTTCAAGTATTTTGAGTATTTTTCAGTTGAATTGTTTATGAGTCCTTAATATTCCTGACACAAGTCCTCTGTCACATGTGTATTGCTAAAATTTTCTCTCAGTCAGTGGCTTGGATATTCATTTGCTTAACAGTGTGTTTTAATAAGCAGGAGTTGTTTGCTTTCCATGAAGTTCAATTTATTATTTTCCTTTTATATAAATTTACTATTTTTTTGTGTCCTGCCCCTAAAAACTATTTACCTACCCCAAAGTAAAAAATGTATGCTCCCAGTTTTTCCTAGGAACTTAACGGTTCTAGTTTTTATGTTTATATATATGATTCAAAATGAATTAATTTTTGTGTAAGATATGAATTGGAAGTCAACATTCGTTTTCTTCTGTTTCGACAGCCAATTGTTCAAGCACCATTTGGTGAACAGACTTACCTTGACAACATTTTTTAAAATGATGTAAGAAAAAAAAAATTTGAATAGCCCTAAATTCATTAAAGAAATTGAATTCATAATTAAAAGCCTTTCCAGAAAGAAAACACTACAACCAAATAACTATATTGGTGAATTTAATCAAACATGTTAAGAGGAAATAATATCAATCTTTCACAAACATTTGCGGAAATTAATAAGGCAGTAGCAACCTCACAAGACCTTATAAGAATGTCTATGTTCATGAGATACCAGTATCCCTCATGAATGTAGAAGGACAGAATATTAGCAAATGAATTCAGCAATATGTAAAAATCATAATAAAGACCAATGGCATTTATTCCAAGAATGTAAGAATATTTAATAATTCAGAAATCAATTAATGTAATTTACCAAACTTACAGAAAAAAGGAGTAAACTCAGGATCATCTTAATAAATGCAGGAATACTTTCAGAAAAATTCAACCTTACTTACTAAAGCAAACTGTTAGTAAAGTAAGAATAGGGAGAACTTTCTCAATCCGATAAAGAGTATCTTCAAAAACATCTCAGCTAACATGATACTTATTGGCAAAAATTCAGACCCTTTTCTCCTATATTCCAGAAGGAAAAGATATCTCTCCTCACCAGTCCTATTCAACTTTGTGCCTCAAGTCCTAGCTAGTAAGAGGCAAGTAAATGACCTCAAAGGTATACAGGTTAAGAAGAAAAAAATAAAGCTGCCTTTATTCTCAGTTTCTACGTAGAAAATCCCAAGGACTCTACAAATGAACCACAAAAAATAACAAGTAAATTTAGCAATATCAAAGTATGCAAAAATCAATTGTATCTCTATTTATTACTAATGAATAATTGGAAAAGAAAATTTTAAATACCATGTGCAAAAATATGAAAACATAAAATGCCTATAAATAAATGTAAAGATAGATGTATAGGATTTCCAAATTGCAAACTACAGGATAATTGTGAGCAAATGAAGAAGACCTAAATAAGGAGATAGATGATAATAATGAGCTGAAAGACTCCATAGTGTTAAGATGTCATTATCCCCCAAATGCTCTATAAATCTATTGCAACATCAATCAAAATTGTAGCAAGCATAGTGGTAGAAACTGACAGGTGATTCTAAGGAATTATATGAAAGAGCAAAGGACTCAGAATAACCAATACAACTTTGAAAAGAACAATATTTGATGACGTATACTACCTAATTTCCAAACCCTCTATAAAGCTACAGCAATCTAGAAAGTGTAGTTCCAGAACGCGAGAGTAGACAAAAAGCCAATGGAAAATAAGAGGGCAGAAATAGACCCACACAAACACAGTCACTTGATTTACTACAAAGGTACCAAAACGATTCAATGGGAAAAGAAAGTCTGTTCACATTGATACACTTGAGAATGAAAAAAATAACTTAGGATGGTTTCATGGATATATTATAATCTCCTAACTCATAAAAATTACCCTAAAAATAGACACGTTTCTGCACTGAACATTTAACCCTTATACATTAATATTCATTAATGAAAATATTGTTCTTTGGAACACAAGTTGAGCATGAAATATATGTAGTTCTTTTTTTAATGCCTTTTAGTAACTAGCCATTCACTTTTGTCCTTTTTCAGTATCATAATTTTGATTACCTTCATCTGGGGCAGAAAATCAAGCAAATGCTTGGCACTTGAAGGAAAACATTTCTCTAGTTTACTGAAACAGACTAAGTGCTTATGGTATATATAAGAAGAGTCCTAATATATATCACCATAAAATGATGGTCAACTGTTGGTTTTTTTCTCCTAGTTTACTAGTCACAGTGCTAAACAAGAAGTTATATAAGAACAAAGATTATGCCTACCTTAACTTTGACTTCATCCCTCCTATGTGGTACATGATAGTACTATATGCATATGTGTTATATGGATGAAGATGTTCTCATCATTCATGAAGAATGAAAGAATCTCTGTGTGTTCTTTCCCTCAGAAGTCTCTTACTAGACTACCAGCACAATGTGAACTATGTGGATGCAATTTCCATTACTGCATAAACCATTATACAAATCTGGTACTCCATAATCAATTTATTTTATTGTTATTACTCCCTGAAATAACAAACTACATGCCCACATATGAGCCAAATGAATCCAAATATACAATTCAGTTATACTCCTAAACAATAAAAATAGTTTTATACACAATATAAGAAGTTAAAAAACATGTCTTTTTAAAACAATATTCTGTAAACAAAAACTGCTGTTTGTGTCATCAAAGTCTGACCTGCTCTGACTAGCCTGAGTCCCATTCAGTCTTCCCATGACAGGAAGCCCAGCAATCAACAACGGGTCACAGGAGCTGAAGGTCAAGAATTCTACATCTTGAGGTCTCACATTTATTTTCAGTTCTTAGCCCCAGTACGCTGTGCTTGGATCTTATTTCTTATCTCTTACATATGAAGTAGAAATTTTTTTCAGTGTATTATATCTGATGTATTACATTTATACACACATATAACTACCCAATTACACTGTCTGAATGTGGTCAGGATGAAGATGATGCATTTCAATACAAAAATCAAACTAAGAATGGCATAAGATTGATATTAAGTTTTTGCAAAACCAGTTTAACTATGCTCAGCTTAGAGGTAAATATATTCTACTCATGTATGGGTCTTTAGTCCAATAAATCTCATTCATTTCCCAAAATCAACCTAATAATTTATGCTGCCATAAGTCACTTTGCTTATTCAAAAGAAACAGAAGGACAAAGAATTATTTCCAGAAAAGAGATGAACTACAAAAAGGAATTGAGATAAATTCCTAATAATAATAGTTTTGAATCAGAGCTATTTTTTAAAAACCAGAATAAGTATGGCAGCTATTTTTCTTCCGTGTCATGAAAACTTCAGTAAATTATCCTAGAGTAAACTAAGATTGACAACGGTATTCATTTAGAAATCCTAAATGAGCTTTCTTCAATGCATTTCAAAGTGAAGCAATCATGTGACACCCATATCTCATGTCTGTGCCTTCTGCAGTTGTAATGTCTGTTATGCAGACAGATACAGACAATTAAGTTCCCCAGGAGAACACTGTTGGCACAAACTAGTAAAAGTTTTCTTAATGCTAACAACCTGAAACAACAGACTAAATGGAGGCCAAGAAGAGGAAGTCATGACCACTGGCAGTACATTGTCACTCACCTTTCTCTAGTGAATTAATTTGCCGTGAACATTAGGAATAGCATCCTTCATGTCAGAAGCAAAACCATTAGATCACCATCCAGAGAATGGACAGGAATTATACAAACCTCTAGTAACTCTAATGCCACGGTAATTATAATCTGCAGTATCTCAATGGCTCAAGAGTTTTACTCATCTGTTGTTTTAACTGATGGACATCTGTCTGTTAAATCTGTGGGCCCCATGTGGCTATTTAAAATGCCAACAGATGCGGGGTAACCGAAATGAGCAAAACTCAGTTTAAATGACAGAAAAGTTTGGTTGCTACCAGAAATAAAGGTAGATAATAGTTAAACAGAAATGACAGATATTGATAATAGAGAAATACTTGGTTTTATTTAGTTACTCTATGCTCACCTATCCTCTCATTTGCATGGCTTCTGACATCATAATAGGTCTTTATTAGCTGGTGTGTAGACTGATGTAGTAGCTTCCTCACCAGTTTGCCTTAGTCTTCTCTCTTGGCCCTTCAACCTACCCTCCTTGTCGAAAGCAGGAAAATTTTCCAGTAATAGTACTATGAGTGTGTTATTTCATAAGGGGCTTCAGAGTTGATAATCTGCTGCAGATCAACCTCTACAGCCATGTTTCTCCTGCACTGACCAAGACAACCTTAATGTTCCCCTCAGTTCCACTAAACTTTAGAAAAACTACATCTTGACTACAGGCCTCTGACCTCCCCTTTTTTAGATCATTTACTTTAAAAAACTTGCGATTTAAAATTCTTTCATTGCCCCACTTAAATGTAAATCTTTTCCCAGCCTCTTGCTAGGATTACAACCCATGAGTGTCTTTCCAGGACCACAAAGTCATCCCTTTGAAATCGGCAAAATGACGGATCCCCTATATCCCACTCTGTGGAAGGGTAGGAGCCTAACTTTGCTAAGCACCGATTAGCCAACACAGAAGGCCTAATTACACTGACCAACCTCCCTTCTAAAGTCCTCCAGTTCTTTTCTACTAGCTTAACCTGCTTAAAAACCATTACAAACACTTCCACCTTTTGTTTCAGTGGAGTTAAGTTAGGTCCCTCTCCGCCATTGCAATAGTCTCAACCCCTACTGCAATAATCTTGAGTAAAGTCTTCCTTGCCTGTTTAACTCCACTGGGTGCAGTTTCTCTTTGATAGTGCTTACTCTGAGCTGCTTCTTATGCCTCCTTGTGTGTCCTCCCCAGCCTCCCTTCTTTGAGAACCTAATTATTCTGCAAGACCTAGATTAAATGCATTTCATGTGAGTACAGTTAGCTGAATTGAAATTACATAGGAACTGGGAAGAGACAGCTTATTTTGTTTTACTATGTACTGTCCAAAAGTGTAAAACAAAATCCGCAACCTCACCCTACCAGAATTAGACATTCTGTCTTAGAATATTCAGTATCTTTAATGAGAGACTGGAAGAGTGGAGAAAGACGTCCTTTCTTTCCTAGCAGTTATCAGGACATTTCTTAGGTTTCCAATCTTCACGTGTTCACTTAGAAGGGGACTTCCACTTAGAAAGGAAAAAAAAAAAAAAAAGTATTAGAAAACACTGTGAAATTTGTCTTGCTGAAACATTTTTCAGTTACTTAAAAGACGAAGAAGACTATCATCTTCTCTCTCACCAGGCAACTTCCCTTCAAATGACTTTGTAATGTCACTGAATATAGAACTCTGCTGAGCAGGGAATAGAAACATTGATGTCTGTGGAAAAGTGCTAAAGAACTCCTTGACACTTTGTGTCTAGCACCGTAAGGAAGTTTACTTATGAGAAAAGTTTATTGTGATGCTCATCAGGCATCGAATGTTCTATTTTTCTCCATACAAAAATGTATAATTATGTGCAGCAGTATATATGTACATCTGAGGAGAAAAAAAATAACAGTGGGAAATGAGGGCAAGCATGAGAGAGGGGTCATTTGTTGTTTATCCTTTCATCCTGAGACTTGACAGAAGAAAAAAGATTAAATGGAAACAAAAAAAACATGATGACCACAAATCTGTAAATTAGAGGTTGAAAGAGAATATTAAGATCCTATTAAAATCCTATTAAAAAGAGTTTCCTCGACTCTTCCAACACTCAACATGCAATCTGTTTTCATGTTCTCTGAATCTAATGTAAAATTTATCCCAAATTGCCCACTCTGCAGAGCCATTATGACTTTGCCCCCACCATCTCTCAACTGGACTCCTGCAATAATTTCAGAAGTGGCATTCCGGCTTTCCCTTTTTTTCCTTCTGAAAACTATTTGCTACCTGGCAGTGAAAATCACCTAGGTGAAATGGTATCATGCTTTCAACAAAAGACAAAGCATGTCGCTCCCCTGCTCAATAACCTTCAAATCTGTCCCCAAAAATCTCAACAACTTGACCATGGGCTAAAAGGCACTATATGACCTGCCCTATATCTCGGTCTCCAAAATTATTGCCTTTCGTTTTTCCCATTAGACTCTCTATTCAGGCCAAACTGGACTTATTGCTATTCCTCAGAAGGAATTGCCTAGAATATCCGTCCTAGAGATTTCCACACGATTCATTCCCTTACTTCATTCAGGATTCTGATCAAATATCTCCATTTTAGAGTCTTCAAGAATCCCTCCTTGAAATAGATCATTTTTCTCTCCAAGTCATCTTCTAACATATAATCTTCCTATACTGTTTTTACAGCAAAATTTCCTCCTCAAATAATAGTATGAAAACAATAATCAGATGGCATCGCTTCCCAGTCACCCCCCCCACACACAATGGCTGCTTTTCATTGCACCAGGGATAAAAGCCACAATGGTTTCCATGGAAAAAGAGGTCATTGGTGAGGACCCTTCCTGTAACTGTGAACTACTGATCACATCCATTCTATCCCACTCACTTATTCCTTTCTGGCTATTCTGATATTCTTGCATGTTTTGAAAATATAAAGCTAGTTCCTGTTTTAGAGTCATTGCACTCATTGTTCCCTGCATGGGAACACTATTGAGGCTTTAATCATAGTATCAAAATACCACTTCATAGAATTCTCCATTGCCTTACCTTGTTTATTTTTCATGGCATTTATAACTTTATGTTTACTCACCTATTTTATTTGCTGATTTCTACATATCTCAGTAAAATGAGAGTAAAAGCTTTGGCTCTCTGAGTCATAACTGTATCTTTGACTCTTAGGAACAGTGCCTTCCATGTAAAAGGATGCAGTAAATATGTTGAATAAATAAAGTATATGTATATTTATAGGCAATTTTCTTTAAATGCCACACATGACTATCAGGAACACATTAATTTCCTTGGAATTATGTCACTTTTGAAATTTTATGGGTTTTTTTTATGTTATAGAAAAATTTGACTTGGCTCCTCCCTTGGGCAATTCAATTTGTCATGATATTTGATTAAAGAAACAATAGATAACATAGCTTCAATTTAAAGAAATGATCTCCATGATCTATGACATTTCCTTTTTTAGTAATGTTGTAAGGTACTAGTATAAAGGCAGGACAAATAGTAGCCATTAGACTCTTGATACTCAAGTTTCTTTTCTGCTCTGTTGCCTAATATAATATTTAACTATTCACTTAGTAGCTGAATCTCTAACTTAGACCTCTTTACTAAGCTTCAGTTTCCTATAGTTCATATCCACTTGACTCTATTACCTCAAAATCAACAAATGAAAAGGGAACATACTATTTTTCCTGTTCCCATCCTAACTCCTCCTCTTGTTTTGCCTTTTCTCCTGCTTTTTCCCCCACCCCAGTTATAGTTTTTAACATCAACCCAGCCGCCAAAGCAAGACACATAAGTCATCCTTAATTCTATTCAGCTGCCCCACTGTACTTTTAAGATTTTATTTATTTTAGAGAGACAGACAGAGTGTGTGTGTGTGTGTGTGTGTGTGTGTGTGTGTGTGTGTGTACGCGCGCACAGGTAGAGGAACAGGGGGAAGGAGAAAATCTCAAGCAGACTCTGTGCTGAGTGCAGAGCCCAAAAGGGGTCTCAATCTCACCACCCTCAGATCATGACCTGAGCTGAAATCAAGAGTCAGACACTTAACCAACTGAGCCACCCAGGCGCCCTGTACTGTACATTTTTCTATACAACTTCAATCACTCAAAGATGCAATCCAGAATTAGAAATCTGAACAAAATATGTGAAACAATTATTTTCATTCATTGAACAACAGGCAGTTAATTCAGTGTTGTGACAGAAGTAAAACAAATGAGATAAACCCTACCAATTAGTCTGGTTTTCTAACTTAACCATGGTGCAGGAAGGACCCAGGAGCAAAGCACAGTGGTCTAGATGACTGCAGGTACATAGCCCAGAAGTTGAGGTAATTGGATTTGCAAGGCTGAATAACAGAAGGAAGAAAAATAGGCACAGAAGGAGCTCCACAAATCTACATATGGGTCTTCTTAAATTCCTTGCTGAATCAGAATCTGGGCATACTCCAGGAGGATGGGAAAAGAAAAAACACCAAAGAAAGAACAAATGAAACCATGAACTGAGAAACTGCTGTAGCTTACACAGAGCTAAGTAATATTTGAGCAACAACCATCAAGTGTGGAGACATCTCACTGAACATCCAAGGAAATCAACTGAGATCCTGGAATGACCATAACTTAAGGTATAAGGTGAAGTGCTAAACGAGTCATAGATTATAAATTATGGAGATCTATCCTAACAAAGCATCAGAAATAGCCTATAAGAATAAAAATATCCACAAATAATTGCCTGCTTAAACAAAATCTAACATTCTTTAAAGGAAGGTCCAGACATCCAAAAACATAACATGTGAAATGTCCAAACCCAATAAAAAATTACTGGACATAAAGAAACAAGAAAATATGATCTGTAAGCAGTAGATAAATCACAAACAGAAAGATAGCCAGGAGTAACTGAGATGATGGATAGCAGATAAAATTTAAAACAGCTATTATGAAGACATTAAAATATTTAAACATAGACATAAATAAGACACAATGAGAAGGAAAATAAAAAAATGTAAGAGAACAAAATGGAACTTCTACAATGAAAATACAGTATGTGAAATTTAAATACACACTAGGTATAACACAGCAGTTTAGACACTGAAGAAGAAAAGACTAGTGAACTTGACGAATCCTACCTATAATGAAGCACAGAAATACTGGACTCTTAGAAGGAAGAGGTGAGGAGATAAACTATTTCTGGTGAAAATGACTCCCAAATTGTTCAGATATGATAAATATATTAACCCATACATCTGAGAATCTCAACAAATCACAAGCAGAATGAACACAAAGACAATTTCATCAAGGACATCATAATCCAATTCCTAAAACAAGCAATAAAGAAAAACATTTAAGATCAGCCAAAGTAAAAGATATCTAATATGCAAATGCTCTGCATAGAACAATAACATCTCCTTTTTTAAAATCTCAAGCAAGTGTCCTTCATAGAAAATTATAACCTGAGAACAAGTGGGGAAGGGGGTGCACGAAATTATAGTTCTAAATGTTTCCTCTGATATGGGGCTTGATCCCGGGCCCTGAGATCATGAGCTGAGCTGAAATCAAGAGTCAGATGCTTAACCAACTGAGCCATCCAGGCACCCCTGAGGGGAAGGCATTTATCGGAGGAATAAAATCCATGGCTTTCATTATCTTAATGAAAAATTTTAAGATTCCCCAAAAGAAAAATGTTCTCTTGAATTCAGAAGGCTTTTTAGACCTAAAGTCTAACTTATTACCTGATAAGCATTTGCAGATGTTTGTATAAGCAGTGAGCAAACACAACTACCTTTGCACTAAAAACATAAACCTATTTTTTTTTTTTTACCTCTCCTAAAATTCCCTTCAGTGGTATCCCATGCCCACAGGACAAGGTCCAAGTTCAGTTTTTGTCCTCAATTTATGTCTATTCCATTTTTCTCCCTGATATTTTGTTTCTGACACTCCATTTAGTTGAAACACCATTTTTTTACTTTCTTCTTTCCACCCAGAATGCCCCCACACAAAATTAGAAGCTCTTATTAAATGCATCCAGAGTATCCTGCACTACTTCTATCAAAATATTTGCCTCACTTTAACTGCTTATTGAAATTCCTTTCTTTCTCTCAGAGTCAGATTTGCAAATGAATCTTAAGCCTCCAGGTCCCTCACTTAAGGCAGCCACATTCAAGGCCCTGGTTATTGAGTACTGAAAAAGATTATTTAAAATTAGTCTCTGCACATGAAATGTCATATCCCCTAAATTCTTGTAGCTGATATAGTAAATAATCTTAGGGTTTTAACTAAATTTAACAACTCTAGATTGTATCTAATATTACCAATAATGAGTGCAAAAGCCAAAAGAAACACTAGTAAACTACAATAAAATGGACAATCTTGCTAAATCAAAAACTGAATTGTATGTTTTTTAAGATATCATCTTTTAAGAATAAATTCATTGTTTGAAAGTCAAGCACAAGTCAAATCATCATGGCAAAGCAATATTCACACTAGAAAACCCTTACCTCTTTTAGGCACTCAGGAATAAAAATGGAAGTAACAGATATTACTCTGTTCCACTATAAATTAGAAGACATTATACAGGGTTATGGGTTATGTGCTCTTCTGTCCAAATCTCCATCAACTGCTCTAAAAATAACCACCAGTTTTCTTTAGGAGAACCATTTGAAGTGTTTATGTTTATGTAAGACTCAGCATCATGTGCAAACAATGAAGAGTCACCTGGTATAACTGTTATAATATAAAGCCTGCTTATTCTATAACTGGACAGCAGGGGAGTACTTGAGGGAAAGTAACTCAACAAGAGGTGTTGGGATTGTAATCAATCCTATTTTGATCAAAGGTTTAAATGGGGCTGACTCTAGCCACATGAATTAACCATCCCTTCTAACTTGTTATCTCAAATCAAGGTTACTGATATCATAGGTTGCTAATGAATTTCACAGGTTATGAATCCCAATTTAAATTAAAAGATAAATTTTTGTTTCCCCACCAATTCTTACCATAACTCTCATTTTATTTTATTATTATGTTATGTTAATCACCATACATTACATCATTAGTTTTTGATGCAGTGTTCCATGATTCATTGTTTGTGTATAACACCCAGTGCTCCATTTAGAGTGTGCCCTCTTTAATACCCATCACCAGGCTAACCCAACCCCCACCCCCCTCCCCTCTAGAACCCTCAGTTTGTTTCTCAGAGTCCATAGTCTCTCATGGTTCATCTCCCGTAACTCCCACTTTAAAGAAGCCTATGGCAACTGAGATCAGAATGAGAGTTTTGAACCCTGAGGCCATTAAGAGAAAAGCAAAAATCACAAAGGCAGTAAAGAAAAACAAGCAAAAGCAATACATAATAAAATCTTAGCCTCTTTTTTTGCTGAGGACAACACATCCCTCCTTCTGAATCATTATGCCCATCAAGAATAATCTTAGATATAGCTGATCAATAAATGTTTGATGAAATAATACTTAAAAGTTATATTTTAAGATTTATTGAGACCTCAGCTCATTTTACAACTATAAAATGAAGGTTTGAGTCAGATCATGCTGAGATTCACCCTACTGTTAAAAATTTGATAGACTCTTGTATAATGTAATATGTGCACAATGTACAATGTACCAAAGTTGAGATAAATGGATTATAAAAAATGTAAAGTATAAATATGCAGATGTGATTTGTAAGTTCTGACACACATGTATGTGGCTCCATTTCTGTCTGCAAACTGCAAATTTTATCTGGCATATTATCAAGCTTTTATAATAAAAAATATAAATCTGAAATATAAAAATTTCAATTTATTTGAGACCAAAATTCTGGATACTCATATGTATGGGTTTTTAATATAAGTTTTCAAGATTTTTTGAATATGTTGAAACTGTATAAATAGCAACTAAAGTATTTTAATCTCTAAGAATAAGAAATAGGATAAAATATCAAGTAGTCAGAAATACATAGTATTTTAAGATGAATAATGTTCATGATTAAGTAATAACATTCAAAGAGTAACAGGCACTTTTTCAAGGTTTTATGATACTCAAAATGAGAACATACAAAAACAAAACAAAAAGACTACTTGGAATAAATTGACAATATGTTTCCTTCAAGATTGATCATAGTTTAGAACAGGTCAAATACATCCATTTATTGAAGAAGTTTTACAATCAAAACTTTTAATAACTGACAACTGTCCTGGTGTCCTGAGTCACCTCAGTCCCTGAGAGGAATGATCTCTCCTTCTCACTAAATCATACCAGATTATGTGACAAGGCATATGATGTGTTAGTGGCCACATGCGGACTGAGCAGCTGTACAAAAGGAATTAAAACCAAACTGTGGAAATATCTAGAACTGCAAACTTCTTAGAATGTTAAATGAAAATAAAAAGATGTTTATATGGATTACACAAACGAAGTAGTGATTTGAACATATTTAAAATTAACATTTTGTAAGTTGGCTTTGAATGATAAGTTATGTTTCATTGTGAACATATTGGAATATATAGATTCTTATTAATGACCAGAAATTTACCATAAAAGTGTAAAAATATGTGATGGCAGCATGAATAAAATTGTTATAGAGAAGCATTTAGCAGAATATGACTACTGAATTACTCAATAAGAGTTAAATAATATCCAGGCTTCAATGGTTATTATAGAAGGGAATCAACTGATATCAAGGGATATTGGTGGTACAAATTCCAGATATTAAAAACATGTATCATTCTCTGATATCTATGGCAATTATCAATTTACTATCTCTCAATGCCAAATTTACCCTTCAATACATGCTCTGTGATAACGAACATAATTCCTTTTATAAGTGAGCACAAGGTTAAGCTTTCTCAGTAGATGTTGCTAGAGGGACACCGCAGGAGAAAGGAGCTCTCCTGCATTTCCAGAGATGCACTTTTGGTCTGTGGCATGGGTGTCAGAACTGTTCCAGCTGGGGCGCCTGGGTGGCTCAGTTGGTTAAGCGACTGCCTTCGGCTCGGGTCATGATCCTGGAGTCCTGGGATCGAGTCCCGCATCGGGCTCCCTGCTCAGCAGGGAGTCTGCTTCTCCCTCTGACCCTCCCCCCTCTCATGTGCTCTCTCTCAAATAAATAAATAAAATCTTTAAAAAAAAAAAAAAAAAAAAAAGAACTGTTCCAGCTATACTACACGAGTGATCTCCTGCACCCTTGCAGTCTTGGCTCAGGCTGGTGATCACCATGCTGCAGCTATCTCAACATAAACACTGCATACTGTACGACTTCTACACACAGCAGAGCTCTCCTGATGCTGCAGCCCTGTCAACATCATGGACCTCCCAACATAGACACCGTGCCTTCTAGGCTTCCTGTTCACACTGGTGTCCTCACTCTCTCTGTATGAACGTGGACCTGGCCACACTGGTGGTGGCTCACCTGTGGCCCTCCTGTACTCTGAAGGGTTGCTTCCTGCTTGCCCAAAAAATATGGATGAGGCCAGGCAGGCCAGTGAACTTCTCTCCCACCCAGTGGCCTGCAAGTATACCTTCCCTACAGAAGCTGAACCCTAGCCCAGGAGTGCCCCACCCTTCTAAGTATGACCTTCCCTAAATTGTCTTCCATCAATTCTATGATGTCACATTTCTCATAACTCATAATCACTTGTATCTTAATCGTTCTCTCATTAAACTTCCCCTGATTATATCACTTTGTAGTTTATGTCTCTTGATTTGATTCAGACTGCTACAAAATTGGTATCAGGAGTGGTCCCAGAAGACAGGCCTTTAAAGATAGGATTTGGGAGTTAGTTTTGTCCTTGAGCTTGATTACAATGTCAGCTCCTTCCCAATGAGAAATGGAATGCTACTGACCCATGGCCTGCAGTGGAATCACAAACTGTAACCTGTGGTTGAGAGTGATGAAATACCGAGTGAAACATGGGGAGCTCATGTGGCTGCTGTACTGGACTTTTCTGCTGGTAATTATGATATAAGGACCATAATGCAGTAGAGATTCTTTTGAGTGGAAGTAGCTTGCCCTCTGTTTTCTGAAAAGATGAGCCTTTTGTGCTTAAAAAATACAGTGATAACCTCATTTGTAGAAGATGCTTTGGAAGGTCATGCTCATTTTACTCAGGGTCCACTACAATCACCCCCTGATGCCACTAGACACATAACTAATGGTCCCCCAACAGCATGCTCTAGGGCATTAGATATGCCTATAACCCAGGAGGAAATAATTTACAGATAAAATGACTGCAAGAATTTCCTAATATATTTTGGCAGAAGACTGAACGTGTGTGGGGATACTATGGATGTTAGACCACAGACGGAATACCAAACAGTAGATAGAGCTGGATTAATCAATACGGTGCACTTTCTAGAAATTTTAGATTTAATATCACATATATTATTTTTTAAACATTTCTGAATTGTTTGCTTTTGTTCCCCTGAGACTCCAATTACAATGTTGAAATTTTTTCCTCCTCCACTTATTCCTATTTCTCTTATTTGCTGTGTCCCAGCTAGAATATTTACTACTGACTTACTCCAGTTCACTAATCTGTTCCATCTTGTCCAATTTATTATTAAATCTCTATTGAATTTTCAATTTCTATTAGTTTTTCAGAATTCTAATTTCCTATTTGATTTTATCTAGATAATTTTCTAGTATAACTATCATATATATAACTTTTGACATATTTTGGATTTAAATCAATTGTTAATAATTTCAGTAACTTTATTATCTTTAGGTCTGTTTTTATTATTTTTCTTTTCCCTCTTAACCACAGATTTTTTTTTTTTAAGATTGTATCTATTTGACACACAGAGAGAGAGACAGCGAGAGAGGGAACACAAGCAGAGGGAGTGGGGAAGGGAGAAGCAGGCTTCCCGCAGAGCAGGGAGCTGGATGTGGGGCTCTATCCCAGGACCCTGGGATCATGACCTGAGCCAAAGGCAGACGCTTAATGACTGAGCCACCCAGGCGCCCAACCACGGATATTTTAAGACTGGACATTGACTATGAAAAACTAAAGAGGCTTTGGGTGATGCTTTTCTCCAAAAAAAGCGTCACCCTATTCTCTAACAGACCAATTAGTAACGTCATATTAAAGTAACATGTCCAAAACTGTATTGCAGTTTGTTTTTATTTAAAGGCTCATCTACCTAGAAATCATCACATTAGGGTGTACCTCTCCAGAATCACGACTGAAAGTATGGGTTACTTGTGTGTCTTAGACTTCAATTTTTATCTTCTCAGAATGGTGAGACTGCCTCTTCCTCCACACGCGTCTCAGAGATAAACCACTGAATGAAAGGCTCACTTCTCTGAGGCTCTCTTCTCATTGATATCTGAGCTCCTAAATTTTTAACTTTCTTGTCATTCTAGTTTCAACTTTTTTTTTTCCAGCACTGTAAATAAAATCTGCTATCTTCTCACATTCTTGGCAAATTGTTGGATTATTGGCCTTTGTTCAGTATCACTAAATGGCAAATGCCCTCAAGGAGAAAATGCCTTCATGATTTTTGGTTCAACTCTCTGTAGTTCTTTTTGTTCTGGGATTCTACCTTAAAGTTATGATGGCCTCAAAAGACCTTTAATTTTTTCAAATGTTTAAAACCATTTTTTGTTTTGACCAAATTTGGTCTTGTTGTTGTTGTTCTAGGTTGGAATGTTCACCTCCCATAAGCTACTCCACCATATATAAAACCAGAAATCTCCTTGTCTTTTTATTTATATTTCTACCCAAATTCCGTGAGAGTAGACACAATGTCTACACTTTTACTTTTTTAATATGAAGTATCTTGGCACTCTGTAACAGAATTTAATTATATGTGCAGAGAGAGCAAAAGTAGACATAAAGAACAAAAATAGAACACTGATCTAATATAATGCCAAAATACAATAGTGGCTTTGTATGAAGTAGTATCCTGGGAGTAGGCAGAAGTGATAATTAGAAACTTTTTAATTGTCCAGGTGTGTTGCTAAGAATGTTGTCCACTAGGAATCATAAAAATTGTTTTCTGAGGGTCTCTGTACCAGGAACATCTATTCTTCTAAACAACTATTCAGAAAAATCTGATGCTATGAATACTGTACTTCTCATAATTTATTGTGTTTGTTTCTGATTTGGCTACTCAGGAATTCAGAAATAAATAACAGCCTATCTTTAGTTATTCGATTGTACTTCTTGGGATTTGCAATTAGCTTTATTTTTGCTTTCCTCTTTGCTAGCATATATAACATCTCCTCTGCATGATTAAACACATAAATTTTGGTAGGTTGTTTCAAATTTTTCCTTTGGTATGGAGCAGAAAAAATATTAATACATACAATGATATTAAAATCAAAGGCAAAGAGAATGAGGGCCTCTTTCTCCTCCTGACTTAAATAGTTTT
Organism: Halichoerus grypus; assembly: GCF_964656455.1. Classification (NCBI taxonomy): domain Eukaryota; kingdom Metazoa; phylum Chordata; class Mammalia; order Carnivora; family Phocidae; genus Halichoerus; species Halichoerus grypus. Next base: position 42,367,437 of record NC_135715.1, read on the forward strand.
ATAAACCACAGGGATATTTTATGTAAGATAGCTTCAATAAGTGGTAAAAAATCCAACTATAATGGCCTGATTCCCTTGATACTATCTCATGGTTTTTAGGCTCAAAATCTCAGTTATCAATCATTAATTCATTCAACAAAAATTAACTAAGCATATAATTTATCCCAGCTACAGTTCTAGAAAATGGAACATAAAGCAGTTGACAAAAGAGGTAACATCTCAGGTATAATGGAGCTTACTATCCAGTGGAGAAGACAGAAAAAATAAAAGTTGGCTAATGTGTAATATATTAGATCATAATAAGGGTTAAGGAGAAAAAAATAAAAGCATCAGTGTGGATATAAGAGAAATAAGCTTGTTCTACAGGGTAGCCAGAGAAGGTACAGTAAGAAAGTAAGTTTTGATTAGACTTTTGGGAGAAAATGAGTGAGCAAATGGAGATACTCTGAGAAGGAGCAAAACAGGTAGAGAGAACAAGTACAAAGTTTTGAAGCAAGAGCATTCCTACTCTTTAAGGAACCTTGAGGTCAGACTAGATGGAATGAAACAGACAAGAAAGAAGAAAAGGTCAGAGGGCTTTGTAATCTGTTTTAAGAAAGTCCATTTTTAATCTGAATGTGATGAATAGTCACTGGAGAGTTTTGGGTAGGAAAATGACACAAAATATAGGAAATTTTAATAGAATCATTTTGGCTGCTATGTGAGAATAGATTGAATGAGGGCAAGTACAAAAATAGGGAGACCAGTCAAAATTCCAACAATACAGGTGAACAAATGGTGGCCTGGACTCAGGTGGTTGCAGAGAAAGAGTGGGAAGTGGTCAAATTCTGTAAATATATTTTGAAAGTAAACCAGAGGCTCTGCTGATGGTTGGGGTGTGAGAATATGTGGCGTGTGGACAGGGGTGGGAAGATGAATTAAAGATCATACAAAACTTTTTAGCCTGAAAGATTAAAATAATTGTTTTTCAACTTCAGTATGATTTCCTTACCATTTCTAACTTTGCAAAATTCTAGCTAAACTTTAACTTTTTCATGTATAGATTTGACCAACCCTTTTTCTGCATTTCCTAAAATGCTGCTAGTCTCTCCATTATTTCATGATCATATTCTAAATTGTATTATATTTGTTCTTTGTTTTACCCATCCACTCCCACTTTAAAAATCTGTACTCCTTGACAGCAGAAACATTATCTTCTGTATCCTTCAATCATGCAAATTTTTCCCCCTTGGGTACCAGGCTAGGTATTGAGACTGTAGATATATATATATAATTCAACATGATCCTACCTTTGTGAAATGTGTTCATTTGTGTATAAACGCCACTTCTTGCTGTTCGATCTGAATTCATTCAATTGGGATGCAGTACAATGTTTTTATAGAAACATTTTTCATTGTTATTTATACTGTTGTTTTTTAATACTGACAAAAATATCTTCCTTTAACATGAATATTATAAAATGCTATACCTGTAACTTTATTCCACGGGGAGGAACATACAAGATTGCTATTTGCTTCCCTAAAGCTCATAAAAAGAATTTAAAACTGCTGGGATAGATCTTAGTGACCCTGGTAAGTGACTGGCAGTGTTCTATGAGGCCATTTTCAAAGCTTTAAACAAAAAAGAGAAAACAGTATTGTTCAAAGCCTCTAGGCTGTGTTTGTTCCTTGGTATTCACGTTTCAAGGTGACTATTTTATACTTGCAAAGGTAGTTTTCACTATGGAGGGAAAGTATGTTTTGTAGATGTAAACAACTCAGCTTAGGATATTTGTGTTTAAGAAAATTTATTCCAGTTTATTTTAATTGCAATTTATATAAATATTTTGCCTAGGTCAAAAGCGGAGGCAAAGGATGATAATTCCAAAATATTGCATAAAATATTTTTTATATTTCCTGGGATTGGGCAATATCCCCCAATTAAGACCACAATCTGGAGCCCAACTGTCTGACTTCAAAATACAGCTTAGCTACTTATTTAATATATAACCTTGGTAAATAATTTAAGTGCTCCAAGCCTCCGTTCCCCTGTCTACAGAAAGTAAATGATAAATTTTAAATAAAATGCTTTCCTCATAGGCTGTGTTATGTGTTGAATTGTGTCCTCCAAAAAGATGTATTGAAGTCCTAACTCCTGAGGCCTGTGAATGTGACCTTCCTTGGAAAAAGGATCTGTGCAGATGTAATCAATTAAGATACAGTCACTAGGGCAGACCCTAATCTAATATGATTGCTGTCCTTAGAAGCAGAAAACGTCATGTGAAGACAAAGATACACAGAGAGAAGGCCATGGCACAATGGCGGCAGACACTGGACTGAGGCAGCTGCAAGCCAAGGGATGCCAAGGACTGCTGAGGACACCAGAAACTAAAGGAAAGGCAAGGAACAGGTTCTCTCCTAAGAGCCTTCAAGAGAACATTTCTCTGCCTATACCTTGATTTCAGACTTGTGGCCTCCAGAACTGTGAGAGAATACATTTTTGTTGTTTTAAGCTACCCCTCAGGAAACTAATACAGGGTGGGTATGGGTTATTAATCAAACTTCTATACCTAAAATACTCAGAATAAATCTAGGCACATTATAAGTGGTTTATGAGTTTGGGCTTTTAACATCATTGAGCACTTAGATAAAATAGAACATTCTCTTCAGATCACTGCATTTATTTCAACATTTAGGGTCTCTAGTCATTACATAAAATAAATTTAATATAAAACTTGTAATGGTTTTGATTTATTTAGATAACATTGCTATTTGATTTGTGTAAGCTTTTAGTTCAGTAATTTGTCTTTGTAGTTAATGAGAATACCATTTTGATACTTGTTTATCCAAGAAATCTGAAAATACATAAAAGCATGTAAAGAATGTATCAATTCTGGAAAATCACTCTCCTAGAAGTTATTTTTACATTTACTCTCTTTACAGAAATAATATACAGGTAGAATTTTTCTAATTGTTTTCCATTTATGTTACTGAAAATAGGAAGTACACTCATATATGCTTTTAAGAAGACAAAAAAGATGGAAAAACATTCCATGCTCATGGATTGGAAGAATAAACAATGTTAAATGTCTATCCTGCCCAGAGCAATCTATACCTTCAACACCATCCCGATCAAAATTCCAATGACATTTTTCAAGTGCTGGGACAAACAATCTTAAAATTTGTATGGAATCAGAAAAGACCCCTAATCGCCAAGGAAATGTTGAAAAACAAAGCTGGGGGCCTCACACTGCCTGATTTCAAGCTGTATTACAAAGCCGTGATCAGCAAGACAGCATGGTACTGGCACAAAAACAGACATACAGACCAACAGAACAGAATAGAAAGCCCAGGTATGGACCCTCAACTCTATGGTCAAACAATCTTCAACAAAGCAGGAAAAAATATGCAATGGAAAAAAGACAGTCTCTTCAATAAATGGTGCTGGGAAAATAGGACAGCTACATGCAGAAGAATGAAACTCGACCATTCTCACCATACACAAAGATAAACTCAAAATGGATGAAAGACCTCAATGTGAGACAGGAATCCATCAAAATCCTAGAGGAGAACATAGGCAGTAACCTCTTCGACATTGGCCACAGCAACTTCTTTCAAGATATACCTCCAAAAGCAAGTGAAACAAAAGGGAAAATGAACTTTTGGGACTTCGTCAAGATAAAAAGCTTCTGCACAGCAAAGGAAACAGTCAACAAAACAAAGAGGCAACTCAGAGAATGGGAGAAGATATTTGCAAATGACACTATAGACAAAGCATTGATTTCCAAGATCTATAAAGAACTTCTCAAACTCAACACCCAAAAAACAAATAATCAAATGAAAAAAATGGGCAGAAGACATGAACAGACACTTTTCAAAAGAAGACATACAAATGGCCAACAGACACATGAAAAAATGTTCATCATCATTAGCCATCAGAGAAATTCAAATCAAAACCACATTGAGATACCACCTTACACCAGTTAGAATGGCAAAAATGGACAGGGAAAGAAACAACAAATGTTGGAGAGGTTGTGGAGAAAGGGGAACCCTCTTACACTGTTGGTGGGAATGCAAGTTGGTACAGCCACTTTGGAAAACAGTGTGGAGGTGCCTCAAAAAATTAAAAATAGAGCTACCCTATGACCCAGCAATTGCACTCCTGGGTATTTACCCCAAAGACACAGATGTAGTGAAAAGAAGGGCCATATGCACCCCAATGTTCATAGCAACAATGTCCGCAATAGCCAAACTGTGGAAAGAGCCAAGATGCCCTTCAACAGATGAATGGATAAAGAAGATGTGGTCCATATATACAATGGAATATTACTCAGCCATCAGAAAGGACGAATACCCAACTTTTACATCAACATGGATGGGACTGGAGATTATGCTAAGTGAAATAAGTCAAGCAGAGAAAGTCAATTATCATACGGTTTCACTTATCTGTGGAACTTAAGGAATAGCATGGAGGACATTAGGGGAAGGAAGGGAAAAATGAAGGGGGGTAAATTGGAGCGAGAGATGAACCATGAGAGACTATGGACTCCGAGAAACAAACTGAGGGTTTTAGAGGGGAGAGGGGTGGGGGGATGGCTTAGCCTGGTGATGGGTATTAAGGAGGGCACGTATTGAATGGAGCACTGGATGTTATACACAAACAATGAATCATGGAACACTACATCAAAAACTAATGATGTACTGTATGGTGACAAACAAAACAAGATAACACAACACAAAATAAAATTTAAAATAAAATAAATTTTAAAAAATAAAATAAAAATAAAATACTACATTCACCTTATCAAATGATATGCAAAAGGAATAAATGATTTAAAATACTGTTTTTAAAATACTGTTTCATTCATCTGTTTTTTATTGTTTCTAAATTTAATTCCAGTAGAGTTGACATACAGTGTTGTATTAGTATGTGTACAATATAGTCATCCATAAATTCTATACATTAGTCAGAGCTCATCATAAGTGTATCTTAATCTCCTTCATCTATTTGATCCATCCCCCCACCCACCCCCATTAATTTGTTCTCTATAGTTAAGAGTCTGTTTTTTGGTTTCTCTTTTTTTCCTTTGCTCATTTACCTTGTTTCTTAAATGTCAATATGAGTGAAAACATACAGTATTTGTCTTTCTCTAACTGGCCTACTTCACTTAGCATTATACCCTTTAGCTCTATCCATGTTGTAGCAAATGGCAAGAATTCATTCTTTCTTATGGTTAATAATATTCCATTGTATATATATATACCAATTCTTCTTTATCCATGCATCTGTCAATGGACACCAGGGCTGCTTCCATAATTTGGCTACTGTAAATAATGCTGCAATAAACATAGCTGTGCATGTACCGTTTCAAATTAGTGATTTCGTACTCTCTGGGTAAATATCCAGCAGTGGAATTAATGGATCTTAGGGTAGTTCTATTTTTAACTTCTTGAGGAACCTTCACACTGTTCTCCACAGCGGTTGCACCAGTTTGCATTACCACCAACAGTGCACGGGGTTCCTTTTTCTCCAATCCTCAGGAAGACTTGTTTCTTGTGCTTTTTATTTTAGCCACTCTGATAGGCATGAGGTGATAACTCATTGTAGTTTTGATTTGCGCCGATGTTTAGTATTTTTTCATGTATCTGTTGGCCATCTGAATGTCTTTTTGGAAAAATGTCTTTTCATGTCCTCTGCCCATTTTTAATTGGATTATTTCAGTTTTTGGGTGTTGAGTTTGAGAAGTTCTTTATATATTTTGGATACTAACCCTTCATTGTGTCATGTTCAGATATATTCTCCCATTCTGCAGGTTGCCCTTTAGTTTTGTTGATTGTTTCCTTTGCTGTGCAGAAGCTTTTTACTTTGACTTGGTCCCAATAGTTTATTTTTGCTTTTGTTCCCCTTGCCTCAGGAGACAGTTACTACAGCCCATGTCGAAAAATTACTGAATTGCTTTCTTCTAGGATTTTTATGGTTTCAGGTCTCACATTTAGGTTTTCAATCCATTTTGAGTTTATTTTCATGTATGGTGTGAGAAAGTGGTCATTTCATTCTATTGCATGTAGCTGTCCGGTTTTCTCAACATCATTTCTTGAAGAGACTGTCTTTTTCCCATTGTATATTCTTGCCTCCTTTGCTGAAGATTAATTGACCATATAATTGTGGGTTTATTTCTGGGCTCTCTATTCTGTCCCATTGGTATGTGTCTATTTTGTGCCCATAACATACTGCTTTTGATTACTAGAGATTTTTAGTATATCTTGAAATCTGGGATTGTGATACACACAATTTTGTTCTTCTTTAAGATTGATTTGGCTATTTAGGATCTTTTGTGGTTCCATACAAATTTTAGGATTGTTTGTTCTAGTTCTGTGAAAAATGCTATTGGTATTTTGATAGGGATTGCATTAAATTTATAGATTGCTTTGGATAGGGTGGACATTTTAACAATATTTATTTTTCCAATCCATGAACATGGAAATGTCTTTCCATTTTTTTGTGTTATCTTCAATTTCTTTAATCAATGTTTTATAGTTTTCAGAGTACAGGTCTTTCACTTCTTTGGTTAGGCTTATTCCTAGGTATCTTATTATTTTTGATGCAATTATAAATGGGATTTTTATTAATTTCTCTTTCTACTACACTTCATTACTAGGGTATAGAAATGCAACAGATTTCTGCACACTAATTTTGTATCCTGTGACTTTATTGAGTTCATTTATCAGTTCTAGTAGTTTTTTGGTGGAATCATTTGCGTTTTCTACATAGAGTATTATGTCATCTGCAAATAGTGGAAGTTTCACTTCTTCCTTACCAATTTAAATGCCTTTTATTTATTTTGTCATCTGATTACTGTGGCTACAACTTCCAGAACTATGCTAAATAAAATTGGTGAGAGTGGACATCCTTGTCTTATTAGGGGGAAAGCTCTCATTTTGTCACCACTGAGTATGATGTTAACTGTGGGTTCTTCACACATGGCCTTTCTTATGTTTCATTCACCTGGTTTTTATCAAGAAACCTATTAAATTTTAACATTCTGTGATAAATGATAAATATAGCATTTAAAATTTAATGCAAAATTAATTCTAAAGTTGAAGAATTAATCTTAAGTTTAATCTTTAATTCCTTTAGCTTGAAACTGGCAATATAAAAGATATTTAATTATTAGTTTAGATTATTCATCTTTTTAAGTAATGCTAATATATTACCAATGCTCAAATAGACACAATGGTTAAAAAAAATAGTTTTGTTTCATGTGACAGCAGTAATTTCTAAAGATTTCTTACTTCATGACATGTGTATTGATATTCTAACCATCTCATATTCACTTCTCTTTTTAATGATATCCCTAGTAGAAAAGAGACATAATCATTAAGTAACTGTAAGAAATAGAACATTTTTAAAAGAAAAAGTAGAAGAGGAGAAAAAGAAACGTGGGCAGGAGGAGTATTAGAAGCAAGAGGAAAAAAAAAGAGAAAGTAAAAGGAGCTTTCAGCAGAAGACCTCAGGTAGTAAGGGCAAATCTTTGTAAACATTTATCATTATTCCATTAATGTGAGAAATGGAGAAAATTATTAGTGGCATGCTGTCTACCTTGGAAAATTTCCAGGACAGATGGAAAATCTAGTGCTTGATTTTAATATATTAGTGAAGAATGAGCTTCTGTAATGTGCACAGAACCATAGGTTACTTGGTTACTTCCACAGAAGCCTCAAAAAGTACTCATAATAACTCCATGGAATACTAGGAGTACCAACTTCCACAAGGAGAAGCATAGGTCATTCATCCTTACATCTGCCTTGGCATCCAACAGAAAGTGGTTGTTCAAAAGTATTTTTAGGGCGCCTGGGTGGCTCAATCATTAAACGTCTGCCTTGGCTCAGGTCATGATCTCAGGGTCCTGAGATCGAGCCCCACATCAGGCTCCCTGCTCTGCGGGAAGCTGGCTTCTCCCTCTCCCACTCCCCTTCTTGTGTTCCCTCTCTCACTGTGTCTCTCTCTGTCAAATAAACAAAATCTTAAAAAAAAAAAAAGTATTTTTAAAACAATAATTTTACAGAAACCGTATGCTGACTTTATGGCTCTACTAATCCAAAGATGACCCTTTATTTTTTTAACGATTTTATTTATTTATTTGAGAGAACGAGAGAGAGAGAGCAAGAGAGAGAGCACAAGAGGGGGGAGGGTCAGAAGGAGAAGTAGACTCCCCACTGAGCAGGGAGCCCAACGCAGGACTCGATCCTGAGACTCCAGGATCATGACCTGAGCCAAAGGCAGTCGCTTAACCAACTGAGCCACCCAGGCACCCCAAAGATGACCCTTGAAGATGTGGTAGATTTGAGCAGTTTGCCTTTGCTTATTAACCATACCAGTAAACTGCTTTTTATCCATATGAGAACATCAGTCCCAACCACTGGTTTCAAAGACAAGTACGTCTGAATTACAAAACAAATTAAAAAATAGGTCAACTATCCAGGCTTACCTTAAGACTAAAATACTTTAATCGAAAAGATAAACTTGAAGATATCGAAACATAGAACAAAGGAAAATAAATCCTTAATTGCATTTAATAAGAATTGCTTAATAATTTTAGGCCCCCATAGACTTGGTCTTGGACTCAATTGAGATAATGTATTTGAAAGTCTTTAGTTACTATAAGCAATATAATTTTACTTTGAATCTTTTAAAGTCAGATCAGTAACATACAATATTTTAATTTCTATGGACTCAATATGTTAAAGAATTTTCTGGATACTTAAGTAATAATTATCCTACAGAACACTAAGTCAGGTGTCAACAAATTGTGGCCCACTAGCCAAATTCAGCCCATCTCCTGTTTTTTTTTAAATAAATTTCTATTGGAACTCAGCCACAGCCACACTCATTCCTTTTTGTATGCCTATGATTGTTTTCATGCTACAATGGCAGAGTTGAGAAGCTATATCAGAAACTGCATGGTCGGGGCGCCTGGGTGGCTCAGCCGTTAAGTGCCTGCCTTCGGCTCAGATCATGATCCCAGGGTCCTGGGATCGAGCCCCCCCGCATCGAGCTGCCTGCTCAGCGGGAAGCCTGCTTCTCCCTCTCACACTCCCCTTGCTTGTGTTCCCTCTCTCACTCTCTGTCAAATAAATAAATAAAATCTTTAAAAAAAAAAAAGAAACTGCATGGTCTGTTTACTATCTGGCCTTTTACAGGGAACATTTGCTGGACTTAGAACTAGATTACATTTTCATTAATGCCTAGTCTGATTTTTTTTTTTAACACAAATCTATAAGTAAAAATAAATTTAACAATTTAAGTAAGAGTACTTGCTTCTTAGGTTTTATGGTCAGTCTTGTCTAAAAGTAGTTCAGTAATTTCTCTTTACAATAAAAATCCCTCTAATAATACTTCTTCATACTTTATTAATTTAGCCATCAGAATGAAAAAAAATTGAGTCATAAAAGTCTCTTTTATAAAATGAGGAAGTTGGACAAGAAGATCTCAATAGTCAAGAGTTAAGTGATTATGATACCATAATTAAATATGAGATATTAAGATATATGTTCCTCACAAACTTTATTTTTAGCCATGATAAGTACAGTGAACTTTTAGACATTAGGTAATGTAATGGCTATTGAAGAGCATGAAATTTAGTTCAATTTGTAACAGCTAGATACTGATTTCCTAATATATTCCTGCTTAAAATAAAATTCACTGTGTCCATAGGATGTATCTTTAAATTGTAACAGGAATTTGCAGTGAGTATGTGCTAATTTTCAAAAGTGTGCTGATCTGTGAAAGAACACACAAAATTAATTATTTATATATAGCCCTTAAAATTTTTTTCAGGTAATATGAACAGCAGAGACTCATTGCTACAAAATCCTATTAGGACTTTTTCTTTTTTACAACGAGGAAGAACATTCTAAAGCAGTTTTTCAAAGAGGTCAAACTTTTTGATATGCCTCATAATGGCTTGGTTGAAAATGCCAAGAGTCTGTATGAAACATGAAAAAAAAAAAGTATAGATTAGCCAGGAGTGAAGAGAAATGGATTTTGTTGGGATAACCAACAGTTCCACAAAATTTAAAATTTTTATCATCATGGATTAAAATGATAATACTGTTACTTACAAGATGAAGAGATTTCTAAGTTTACCCAAGGTTATACACCACAAAAGCACAGAAAAGAACATGACTCTTTGAGAACCTAAGAAAACTGCAAGATTTGTTGAGGTTCATGAACGGGAAGACTTTTTTTAGAAATAAAGACATGATACATAATTTAAAAAATTGTGCTGTTGATTCCCATTCAAACTAACCTCAGGTTCTAATTATTTATTTTTACAACCAACACACTTATTCTCCAACCCAATGCTCCTATATTTAAACTTTTCTTTAAGATCAGTATTGGTTTTAAAAATTTGCATCTTCCCTGTTTTTTGTTAGCTTCAAGGTTTGTCAATTTTATTGATCTTTTCAAAGAACCAATTTTTGGGATCATCAATTCTCTGTTATTTTTCTATTCTCTATTTCATTTTTATCCACTGCAATTTTGCCCTTCTTTTCCTAGTTTGTTAAGGGGTAAATTTAGGTTACTGATTTGAGATCTCTTTAAATGTAGGTGTATACTGGTATACCTTTCCCCTTGAAAATAGTCTTCACTGCATCCCATAAGTTTTAATGTGTTTTGTTTTTATTCATCTGTATTTTTTGTTTTGTTATTTTGTCACCAAAATGTTGATTTTATTGGACTTATCAATTATTTTTTATTTATGTCATTTATTCCTTTAGAATTTTAATAGACTTGTGTGTGTATTTGTGCATGTGTGTGCACACCAGTTATCCCATTATATTTTCTGCTATTTACTATTTTTAATTATAAAGTATAGTTGACACGTAATATTGTAATATTATTTTCAGATGTACAACATATTGATTCAACAATTACATACATTATGAAAGGCTCACCACAAGTATATTACAATATTGAGTATATTCCTGATACTATACTTTTAATTCCCATGACTTTTTTTATAACCAGAAGTTTGTACCTCTTAATCTCCTTCACCCATTTCACCCATTTTAAGTATCTTCTAATTTCCCTTATTTCTTCAACTCATTAAACATGTGTTGTTTAATTACCCTACATTTGTGAATTTTCCAATTTTTCCTTTGTTATTGATTTCTAGCTTCATCCCATTTTATTTGGAGAACACACTTTATCTGATTTCAGTCTTTTTAAATTAACCCTTGTTTCATGGCCTAAAATATTGTCTATCTTGAACAGCATTCTATATGGATTTAAAAGGATGTGTATCCTGCTGTTGTTGCCTGTAGTGTTCTATATGTCTATTAGGTCTAGATGATTTAGAGTGCTATTCAAGTTCTCTCTTTATTGACCTTCTGTCTAGATATTCTATCCATCTTGGAAAGTGGAGTATTACTAAGTATTATTGTAGAACTATTTTTCCATTCAATGTTTCTTTCATATATTTCAGAACTGTGTTGTTTGGTGCATATATGTTTTTAATTTTTATGTCTTCTTAATGAATTGACCTTTCCGTCAAAAAATAATATTCTTTTTGTCTCTTGTAGACAGTTTCTTGGCTTTTGTTTTTTTGTTGTTTTTTTACTTATAGTGTAAAGTTGCTCTATTAGTATAGCCTCTAGCACTCTTTTTGTTACTGTTTGCATAAAGTATCTTTTCCATCCTTTCACTTCAACCTATTGGTGTGTTTGGATCTAAAGTGGGTCTCTTCTAGGTAGCCTATTGTTGGATAATTTTTGAAATCCATTCTGCTAATCTCTGCCTTTTGATAAAGAGTCTCTCTCTAACCACTTTCAAGATTCTCTCTTGTTTTGGTTTTCAGCAATATTAATTATAATGTGCTTCAGCACGGTTCTCTGTTAGCATGGATTTCATTACAATTCTTACATGTATAGATTCTTGTATTTCAAAAATTGGGGAAATTTTTGGCCTTTATTTCTTTCCCCTTCTCCTTCAGAGATTCCCATGACACATATGCCAGTCCTCTTGATGGTGCCACAAAGGTCCCAGGGGCTCTGTTCACTTTTCTTCATTCCTTTTTTAGTCTCCTCCTCAGAATAATTTCAATTGTCCTATCATAAAATTTGCTTATTTTTCGTTCTGCTTAATAAAATCTGTAGAACCTGCCTAGTAAGTCTTTTATTTCAGTTTTTGTACTTTTCAGCTCCATAACTTGTATTTGATTCCTTTTCATAATTTCTCTTTATTAATATTCTCATTTTGTTCCAACATCATTTTCCTGACCTCCTTTAGCTCTTTGAGCATATTTAAGATAGCTGATTTCATCTTTTTGTAGAGTAAGTCAATTTTCTGAGCTTCTCTATAGACAATTTCTGTCAACTAATTTCATTCCTCTGAATGAATCATACTTTTGTTTCTATGTATGTCCTCCAATTTTCTGCTGAAAGCTGCAAGCTAAATATTGTAATATAGTAACTCTGGAAATAAAATTCTCCTCTTCCTCAGAGTTTACTCTTTTGGGTTGTTGAAGACTGCAGTCATCTTTTTGTTCAATGACTTTTCTAACCCTTTTTGCAAAGGTTGTATTCTTTATCACACATGGTCATAGAATTCTCTTTTCCTTTAGCATCAGTTCAGCTAGTGTTTTGGCAGAGATTTCCTTAAATGTTAGGAGCATGTTAAAGTTGCCCTTTCCTTGTTTCAACATTCACTTGCCGCTATAAACCTTTGACTGTTATCTGGAGGTCTGACAAATTATTTCTAAAAGTTTCTGCTTGTTTTTCAATGTTTTTCGGGAGGAATGGAATTCTGATGCTCCACCATTTTGTTGATGCCCCTTTTCCATATTTAAACTTTTAATTTAGTAAAATGTAATAGGTATTTTATAGGATAATATTTAGAATACAAAAATATATAGGAGCTGGTTCATTTATTTATATTAGATTATAATTAAATAGATAAGGCAGCCCCACACATATGTAATTACACAGAAGTATGAAAAATAGGTGAGAAGAAGGGAATGAATAGTGATGACTGGGCAGACAGCATTTCCTACTGAAATTAGAATGTTAATATTAAGACACATGTGGAGTTTAACTGCTTTTTTAGCATCAAGTCATTTTGAAGAGAATTTTACTTTTACTTGGTGGCAGAATATCCTACACTGGAACTGACTATAATATCCCCTTTACAGCCATTTAAAACATAATTTATGCCAGGGTTTGAGGGGAAAAGCAATGAAATTTCTCAACTTTAAAAATTTTGCCTCGTCATCCAGAGTCACATGACAGATATCTCATACTGCTAGATTTTTACAGCTATTAATCCTTGCCCAGATTTCTATTTTATGCCATGAATATCATCATAAAAATATCACCAAACACTCTTGATATATAATCTGAAATGTTAGTATACTTTTCCTAATTGAATTTTCTATTTAAAGAATTTTTCTTGTTTATTTATTTGTGAGAGAGAGCGGAGAGAGAGAGAGAGAGAGCATGAGCAGAGGTGAGGGGCAGAGGAAGAAGGACAAGCCAACTCCCTGCTGAGCAGGAAGCCCAATGTGGGGCTTAATCTCAGGACCCTGAGATCATGACCCAAGCCAAAGGCAGCCACTTAACCAAATGAGCCACTCAGGTGCCCCAAATTTTTCTTCTTTGGACTCTCCTGACAATGTACCCTTGGTTTCTGAACATAAACAACTGATTCTTTATTTGAAAATTGAGCTCATTACCTTACAGTCTTATCTGTACAATGAATCAAAGCCCTCAGGCTCATAAAAAATTTTGTGGAATTCTTCTGGGTTTTATATTTTTCTATTTATACATGATCGAGCAATGACTATAATTTCCCGATCATCTTCTTGAAATTAAGTTTACATATTAGGGCTTAGCTCCCATGAAATATAATTTATTGTCTTCAGACATTGACTTTTTGTTGCATAATGCTCTGTAAATGTGAATAAATCATTCACAGTTCAAATTGACAAAGACAGTATTATCTTATATAGTCACTTTACTCCTGAGAGAATTAGGCACTTCAAATTCCTGAGTCAACTAAAATCTAAAATTAAAAATCTAGAGTTTCGACTAGTGATATCCTTTGAGCTTTCTAGTCTGCAAGAGTTATGGAAATTAGCTCCAATCAAAATACCCCAGCTGCCTTTGACAAGAAAACAGAACCCAAAGTTATATAATTTCATTGAAGAAGAACTGGTATTTTTCTCTTAGATTCTTGAATCTATTGCAAAAAGATTAGCAGAATCTATTAAATTTGAGGTAAATATTTTAGGAAGGATTCTATGACTCTTCTACAACCCTCCTTTAAGGAGTCTGTATTTTCTTAGTTCTTTTGAGAACATAAACACATTTTTTTCAATGACAAAGCAGAAGAAAATGGATTTAAAATAAAAAACTTATTTGAAAATAAATATAGATTAAAGCATGATTTCTTATTTATTCCCAATATAGGCGTTTTGGTTTATGCATTACATTTTTTACACTAGGTTTGCCTCTAATTTTGCACACACTTTCCAAAAACCAAGGGAGGCTGAGCAGTGCAGACTATATCTGAAAATTTTATATGTGGTCTGTGCCTATGGAATTGTCATTAAAAAAAAAAAAAAAAGATTTTATTTATTTATTTGAGAGAGAGACAGCGACAGAGATAGCGAGAGAGAGCATGAGCAGGGAGGAGAGCTCCTCCCTGGGGCTGGAGCCCAGGATCCTGGGATCATGATATGAACCGAAGGCAGAAGCTTAACTGACTGAGCCACCCTGGCACTCGTGGAATAGTCATATATTTGAAGAGAAATTAAACCACTGAAATCTGAGCAAAGATATAAAATAAGCCATTTTCAAAGTGTAGTACTTTTATCTTAGAAAAATTTCTAAGGCTATTCTCATTAATGTCTTAGATTGCTTGTATGTTTGAGAAAATATCATGACAGCCAGTCGACTCTAAGGGAGATATCCTTTAAAAAACTCAGAATTATATCTGAGATTATATCAGCATATTTTACATACACAATTAAAATGTTCACTATTAAAAGAGGCAGTATCTATCCAGTAGAGTGTTAAAAACTTAATAATCCATGTAACATAGAAACATTCAATTTTTTATTTAATAAATTTTATTTTAGGTTACAGTATTATACTTATGGGAATGTTGTTATATTTCTATATAAAAAGTAGCATTTTTTTGCTTCACATGAATGAAAATTACTATATTAAAAATTTTAATACAAAAATTATAATTTAAATTTATATTAATACTATATTTCAATCATTTAAACCCAAGAAGTTACCTATATTATTTCAAATTTTTCTCCTCCTATTATTACTTAAATTCACTTCAAATAGGCTTTCTCTTTCCCCACTCCATTTGAGACTGCTATTACCGAGTTTGCCAATCATCTCCACCCTTGTTAAATACAATTGCCAGTCCTTGTTCTTCGTTGACTGTCATTACCATTTAGCACTGCAGATAATTCTTGCTTCTTGAAATATATCCTTTAAATTTCAAAATACTACACTATTGGCTTTTCTTCTTTCTATCTCACTGAAACTCACCTTTCTGTGCTGGTTCTTCCTAATTACCCTTCTAAACTATGGGGTTCTCCAGGGCTTGTTCTTTGAGCCACATTTATCTTCTAGCTACACTCATTCATTTGGTATTCTCATCTGTGACACTCACTTGTTGCGATGATCATTCTCAGAGTATGCCCACATTTATATCTCCATCCAGGGCCTCTCCTCTTAATTACAGATTTGTATATTTAAATCTCATACTCAACATCTCCATTTGAATATCCAATAGGCATTTCAAAATTAATACATATATTTTTTAAAATATTTGGAATATTAGCATGTTTAATTTGTACAGACAGGTACATGCAGTTCTGTATATTTCTAATTTACATGTAGCACCTTTCAAATTATAAAATAGAATTTGAAAACAGGTAAGGCAATCTGGTAACAGAGGCAAATTTTTTTTTTAAAAATACATTAAAAAGCTGAATAGTCCAAATAGGTTTGATTATCTCAAATAAATAAATCACAGAGAACATCCATAAAGATATTAAGAAGTTTATTTTAGGTATCTTAGACTGAAAAATATGACATTTTTTAATAGTGGATGATAGAGGAGGTGGGGTATAGTGGTACATTTACTACTCCTTTTAAATATCAAATCTTGGGGAAGTTAAAATGCAAACATAGGAAATATTTTTCTGTTAGAGTTTATTTTAAAAGGAAGTATATGGATTAGTCTATATAGTATTGTATTATACAAAGCAGAGTACTTTTTGCATTCCTAATGGAAACTGTGAAATAATTTTTTGTATATTAAAGTTTGCAGGTGTTTTCTGTGTACTGATTAGTGTTACTATATCATTATCATATCACCATGAAAAAGACATGTATTTGCGAATCATGTGTTCTTTCGGTTATAAAGTTTATTTTATGGAAAATCTTAGATTTGGATAAATTCAATATGTGGGTACTATTCTTGCTTAAGTATGTGTGTTATAAAAAATATTCAGAAGCTATTAACTTAAATCAGTAAGAAAACAAAAAGAAAACCTAATTTTCAACTTCAAGTGAACTTTAAAAATAGCTGAGCAATGCAACCTGTCTTAGACACCACTTACAATATATGAACAAAGGACTGTTAAACCTACAGAAACTAGATTACATTACACAGAGGCCAATATACACTTTTGTGCATCACTGAACATTTGCAATATGGAGTCTATTCCACTGTCAATAAGAGAGCATTATGTGATACACAAGCATAACTTAATGTCAGTGGAAATTAGTCAAGTGCAACAGGAGGAAAACAGATACACATATGTTCACCTTATTCAGACTCAAGCAAGAATATATGCTTTGTCCAGTCAGCAAATTCCAGTGGAGAACTGAAGAGACCTTAGAGAAGCCTGTTTTTTTTTTTATTATTAAAAACAGTTTTAATATGTGTTGATTGATGACAGGTTATTTATTGCTCCACTGAGCCTATAATAAAGGACCCCTGAAGATAAGCTTTTATATATTTTTAGATATATATGAAAGGAAGACCAATTGTTTAAATGACAAATTCAATTTTAAAAAAACAATCTTACAATAAATAAAAAATTCACTCATAAAGGGTGATGACATCAGTAAAGGTAGTTATTTGGAGTAATGAACCACAAAAATCCTTAAGAAAATCGGTCTTTGTATAGAAGATTGTATTATCATTAGTGACATTGGTTGGCATTTGCTTATAATTATGCAAACTGAAACAAATCTAAAATGGGCTTAAAAAATAAAGGATACCTTGTTGCTTGATTTTTCCCCCACAGATCACATACAGCCAATATTCAGCTGAAGAAATTCTCGAGTCAATTAGCCTCTTTTTCATAACTTATATAGTGTTAACAATAGTGAAGAGTACAGACAGTGATGCCAGAGTCCCCAGTTTTAAAACCTGGATCTGGACCACTTCCTTACACAATACACAAAAATAAATTCAAAATGGATGAGAGACCTAACTGTGAGACAGGAAAACCATCAAAATCCTAGAGGAGAACACAGGCAGTAAACCTCTTTGACACTGGCCATAGCAACTTCTTATGATACATGTCTCCAGAGGCAAGGGAAAGAAAAGCAAAAATGAGCTATTAGGACTTCATCAAGATAAAAATCTTCTGCAGAGTGAAGGAAACAATAAACAAAACTAAAAGTCAACCTAAAGAATGAGAGAAGATATTTGCAAATGACATATCTGATAAAGGGATAGCATCCAAAATATAGAAAGAACTTACCAAACTCAACAAGCAAAATAAAAAAAGAGACAAACCAAAATAAAATAAAATAAAATAGAACGGTAACTTTAGAGAACAAATGGTTACCAGAGGAGAGGTTGGTGGGGATATAGGTGAAACAGGTGATGGGGATTAAGAGTATGCTCATCATGATGAGCACTGAGTAATGTATAGAATTGCTGAATCACTATATCGTATACATGAAACTAATATGATGCTCTGTTAACTATACTGGAATTAAATTTAAAAAAAAAAAGAAAAAGGCAGAGTACACTCTTCATTTGGCATAAATGGTAGTTGCATTTCTAGAAAACGGTATTTTAAAAATGAAAAAATATATTTTTTGTTAAATAATATTAGGTTCTAGGCTCAGATGACTATTAGCCAATTTATCATATCCACTAATAAATGCTAAGATATTTGGAAATAGTGTGGAATATGAGAAAATCCTTCACTAATGACAGGCATCTGAGCATTGTAGGATACCTAGCATCTCTGACCACACCCACTAAAAGTCAGTAGCTGCCCATCATTATTTCTAAATGTCCCATATGTAGGAACTGTCCCACACAAGTATTTATAGAGTGTTGACCATAGTAATGCTGCATTCTTGATATAGTAGAGGAACGGTTCCAGATATGCCTGGAACAAAACCCAGTGTCATTTTATGACTAGCAGAGCTGAATTAGCTAAATATAATAGTAAATCTTTTTGTTGTTGGAACAACAAAAAAGGGGAGAGAAATAGGAGTTGCATCTCTGCTTCTTGATGGTGAGAAATTTCTAACCAAAATATGCCTCGTGGAACAAAAATAAAATATCACCATACTTCTAAATAATATCCTGTTCATGGTTAATTTATCTAATTGTTTCCTTATAACTCCATAAGTAATCCAGGCTTGTATGTGTTCTTAGTAAACTTAAGCTTATTTCCAGATACTATCTTTTCTAGGTATCCATTACCAATCAGTTTATTTACATTTTTGCCTACAAGTAGAGCCAAACATATTCATTCTCATTTTTTAACCTCACTGTTTAAAGATCAGAACATTCCCCATTTTCCACTATAAGAAAACATTTTCTAACAACACTTTCTCTGTGATTTCTTGTACATGTCTTTTAGATTATTATCAATCAGAAATGAAAATAAATTAACAGATTTAAATGAGTTAGGATGTTTTTTTAATTGGTTTTCCCATATACAGCTTCAGGGCTCTGTAATTAGTATCTACACTTTCATTTCCAATTCAAAAATTGTTCCCCCTGGTGTAGGAGAAGCAAAGGGTAAATTAAGTGATTAATTATACATTTATGATTTATTTTATATAATGATAAGTATAAGGGCTGGGGCTTTGTGAATCCTATATATAAATTTTTATATATAACATAAAAACAACAGGAAAATTTCCCTGAAGCAGTGAAAACTGAAATGATTCAATTGTTGAGGGTAGTTATTAAACCTTTAAAAAACTGACATTTAAAAATTATTGCATATCATGTCTTCAATAATTGAAACTGTAATACATCAAATCACTACTGAGAGAAAAAAGGCTTTATAAATGTAGCTTTCTAGATTTAAAGTAAATGCATTTCAGAAAAAGGGGGAAATGATATACCATTTCTTCATATATTTCTTCATATATTTCCCATTCAAATTATTCATGATGATGATAACTAAGTCAGACTTGGAAAACAGCCATAAGTCATTTTATTAATATAAAGATGTATCACTTAATAATGCCCTTGGCTTCAAACAATACAGTGCATGGCCAGTACTAGCTTAAACCAAAAAGGGATTATCTTTCCCCTATATGAGCAAATCCAGAAGTAGATTGATGGTGTTGGTTTAGCTGCTCAAAGGTGCTATCAAGGATCATCTCCTCTTTCTGTCACGTTGCCATTAGTTGCGGGCTTTCTGTGCTCACATTTGTTACTTCACAATGAAGTGATGGTATGACTGCCATTGTTGCATAATTTGTGCAGACAACTAATAATGTCTGCCTTGCCTAAATGTCCATGGCATGTATTTCTGTATTTATTGTTAAAACAGCTTGATAAAAACCACAGTTTAACTGCTATGATTTTTTTTATTCATAAGCAGTGACCATAGTTTAAGAAACTCCCTTAATCATTGTGATTTATGTTACTGTTTTAAAGAATTATTCATCTAATTACACACCATTTGTTGGGGTTTTCATGAAGATAAAAATTGTGTGAATTTATAAAGTAGAAATTAATACTACATTAATACTTAATACAAGACTATTCCTATATATTTTCCAAAGTACAAATAAAGGGAAAATTTGGAGATAGTCCAAGATGGTGGAGGAGTAGGAGACCTTAGTTTTGTCTGGTCCCAAGAATTCACCTAGATAGCTATCAAATCATTCTGAACACCTGTGAACTCAACCAGAAATCTAAGAAAATAGCTGCAACTCTACAAAAAGAAAAGTAACCACTTTCTGCAGGTAGGAGGTGTGGAGAAGTGAATCCAAGGTGACATATGGGAAAATAAATGACAAGAGGAAGGAGCCTCCATAAGCCAGCACTGGAAAGTGATAAAGCAGCAGAGCACAAAATTAGAACTTTCAGAAGTCTGCTTCAGTGAGGGACATCACTCCCTGAAAGGCGCTCAGGTGGCAAAGCAGGGCGGAATCCTAGGTGAGACGGTGTGGTCTCAAGATTCACAGGGTCACAGGAAGACCGGGGGTGCCTGAGTGCGGCAGAGTTCCCAGGCATCTGAGTGGGGAAGCTGGCTGCAATCAGTGAGCCCAACAGTGGGCTCACAGTTTGGGGTTGCCATATATGGCAAACTGTGGCACATTCAGGCAACCACTCTCCAAGCAGGGGCCCAGCAAGTGGCAGAACCTTGGTGAGACACCCTCCCCTTCTTCTCCCTGGAAGTGCGCTGAGGCAGTTCACAGGGTTTGGAGACTTGAATTGGGGTCATGTGCCTGAGATGGAAGTGCTCAGTCACAGGCTAGGTGAGCACGGACTGTGGTCAGAGACCCGGGAGACAGGAGTGATTGACTGCTTTTCCTTGAGGGAGCACTGGGGAGTGGGGTCCCTGAGCTTTCGGCTCCAGGGCTGGAGATTGGGAGGCCATGATTTTCATTCTCATCCTCTAAATTAGCTGGGAAAACCTTCAGGAACAAAAGCCACATAGAGCAATCCAGAGCAGCTTACTTAGCCCGACGACCTGGCAAGCGTGGTACAATTCCTCCCTGGGCAAAGACATCTGAGAATCAGCACAAGAGGCCCCTCCCCAAGAAGATCAGCAAGAACATCGAGCTAAGACCAAGTTTACTGATCACACAAAACTGCAAAACTGCAGCACTAGGGGAAAATAGTATATAAAATGCATGTTTTTTTTCCCCACGATTCTGTAGTCTTTCAATTTTAATTTTTTTCTTTCCTTTTTCAACCAATTTCTTATTTTATCAATTCCTTTTTTCAATGTTTTTTAATTTGCATTTTTACAATTCCATTATATCCTTTCACTTTATTTAATTTTATTTTTGTATATATATATATACATACACACACACACACACTTTTCTTTCTTTACAATTTTGGATGTAGTTTCTTCTCACAAAGAGACCAAATACACCCAGAATTTAGTGTATGGCTCTGTTCTCTTCATCACCTGTATGATCATATTCTTTTTTTTTTTTCTTGTTAGTCTTGTTTTTAATTTTCATCTTTACAGTTACATTCTATCCTTTCAATGTATTTAATTTTATTTTTGTGTATATATATAATATATATTTTACACATATTATATATAGAGAGAGAAATTTGTTCTTTGCAATTTTGGGAGGTAGTTTCTTCTAACAGACCAAAATAGACTCAGGATATAGTGTACTGTTCTGTCCTGTTCACTGGTCTGTTTATATTCTTTTTTTTTTCCTTTGTCTTTTAATTTTCAGTTTTACAGTTACATTCTATCCTTTTATTGTATTTAATTTTATTTTTGTACATGTTTTTCTTTCTTTACAATTCTTTAACGAATGGACCAAAATACACACATGATCCAGTGTATTGTTCTGTTCACCTGTCTGATTATATTTTATTTTTTATTTTTTATTTTTATTATTTTAGTTTTTGCTTTTGGTGTCTCCTGATTTGTTTAGTGTATAGGTCTCTGGGGTCGTTGTTGCCATTTTTTAGTATTTCATTCTCTCATTCACATATTCTTATCTTGACAGAATGACAGATGGAAAAACTCACCTCAAAAAAGAGAACAAGAGGCAGTACCGACTGCCATGGACCTAATCAGTATGGATATAAGTAAGATTGGAACGAAACTTCAATATAATGATTGTAAAGATACTAGCCAGGCTTGATAAAAGCATAGAAGACACTAGAGAATCGCTTTCTGGAGAAATATAAGAACTAAAATCTAACCAAGTTGAAATCAAAAAGGCTATAAATGAGATGCAATAAAAAACGGAGGCTCTAACTGCTAGGATAAATGAGGCAAAAGAGAATTAGTGATATCAAAGATAAAAATGATAGAGAATAAAGAAGGTGAGAAAAAGATAAACAACTACTGGATCATGAGGGAAGAATTCGAGAGATAAGTGATACCATAAAGCAAAACAACAGAATAATTGGGATTACAGAAGAAGAGGAAAGGAGAGAGGAGGGGACAGAAGGTATACTGGAGCAAATTATAGTGGAGAACTTCCCTAATCTGGGGAAGGAAACAGCCATTCAAATCCAGGAGGCACAGAGAAACCCCCACAAAATGAATAAAAATAAGTCAACACCCCAACATATAATAGTGAAACTTACAAATCTGAGGGACAAAGAGAAAATCCTGAAAGCAGGGTGGAAAAAGAGGTCCATAACCTAAAAGGGTAGAAACATTAGAGTTGCAGCAGTGGACCTATCCACAGAGACCTGCCAGGTCAGAAAGGATTGGCATGATATATTCTGGATGCTCAGGAAGAAAAATATGCAGACAAGAATACTTTATACAGCTAGGATGTCATTGAAAATAGAAGGAGATATAAAAATCTTCCAGGACAAACAGAAACTAAAAGAATTTGTGATCACTACACCAGCCCTACAAGAAATATTAAAAGGGATCCTTGAAGCAAAGAGAGAGCCCAAAAGTAATACAGACCAGAAAGGAACAGAGGCAATACACAGAAACAGTGACTTTATAAGTAATACAATGGCACTAAATTCATATCTTTCAATAGTTACTATGAATGTAAATGGACTAACTGCCCCAATCAAAAGACACATGGTATCAGATTGGATAAAAAAGGAAGACCCATCGATATGCTGCCTGCAAGAGACTCATTTTAGACCCAAAGACACCCCCAGATTTAAAGTGAGGGGGTGGAAAACCATTTATCATGCTAACGGATATCAAAAGAAAGCTGGGGTGGCAAACCTTATATCAGACAAATTAGATTTTAAACCAAAGACCATAATAAAAGACGAGAAAGGACACTATATAATTAAAGGGTCTATCAAACAAGAAGATCTAACGATTGTAAATATTTACTTTCCTAACATGGAGCAGCCAATTGTATTAACCAATTAAAAACAAAATTAAAGAAACAATGATAACACAATAATAGTAGGGGACTTTAACACCCCACTCACTGCAATGGACAGGTCATCTAAGCAGAAGATCAACAAGGAAACGAGGACTTTGAATGACACACTGGACCAAATAGATGTCACAGATACATTCAGAGCATTCCATCCTAAAGCAACAGAATACATGTTCTTCTCAAGTGCACTTGGAACATTCTCCAGAACAGATCACATACTGGGTCACAAATCAGGTCTCAACTGGTACCATAAGACTGGGGTCATTCTCTGTGTATTTTTAGACCATAATGCTTTAAAACTTGAACTCAATCACAAGAGGATATTTGGAAATTAGCCTCAAATACATGGAGGCTAAACAGCATCCTACTAAAGAATGAATGGGTCAACTAGGAAATTAAAGAATTGAAAAAATTCATTAAAAAAATGAAAATGAAAACACAACTGTTCAAAACCTTTGGGATGCAGCAAAGGCGTCCAAAGAGGGACGTATATAGCAATACAAGCCTTTCTCAAGGAACAAGAAAGGTCTCAAATAACCAACCTAACCTTACACCTAAAGGAGCTAGAAAAAGAACAGCAAATAAAGCCTAAGCCCAACAGGAAAAGAGAATTAATAAAGATTAGGACAGAAATCAGTGACACAGAAACCAAAAGAACAGGAGAACAGATCAATGAAACTAGGACCTGGTTCTCTGAAAGAACTAATAGGATTTGATAAACTCCTGGTCAGACTTACCAAAAAGAAAAGGTCCCAAATAAATAAAATGATGAATTAAAGAGGAGAGATCACAACCAACACCAAAGAAATACAATTATAAGAACATATTATGAGCAACTATATGCCAACAAATTAATCTGGAAGAAATGGATGAATTTCTAAAGAGTATAAACTACCAAAACTGAAACAGGAAGAAACAGAAAACCTGAACAGACCCATAACCAGCAAGGAAATTGAAGCAGTAATCAAAAATCTCCCTACAAACAAGAGTCCAGGGTCGGATGGCTTCCCAGGGGAGTTCTACCAAACATTTAAAGAAGAATTCATACCTATTCTTCTGAACCTCTTTCAAAAAATAGAAATGGAAGGAAAATTTCCAAACTCTATGAGGCCAGCATTATCTTCATCCCAAAACCAGACAAAGACCCCACCAAAAAAGGAGAATTACAGACCAATATCCCTGATCAACATGGATGCAAAACTTCTCAACAAGATACTAGCCAAGAGGATCCACCAGAACATCAAAATGATCATTCACCTCGACCAAGTGGGATTTATTCCTTGGCTGCAGAGGTGTTTCAACATCCACAAATCAATGTGATACACTACATTAATAAAAGAAAGGAAAAGAAATGATCCTCTTAACAGATGCAGAAAAAGCATTTGACAAAGTACAGCAACCTTTCTTGATTAAAACTCTTTAAAGTGTAGGGATAAAGGGAACATACTTCATTATCATAAAAGTCATATATGAAAAGCCCACAGTAAATATCATTCTCAATGGGGAAAAATTGAGAGCTTCTCCTCTAAGGTCAGGAACACGGCAGGGATGTCCACTATCACCAATGCTGTTCAACACAGCACTACAAGTCCTAGCCTCAGGAATCAGACAATAAAAAGAAATAAAAGGCATTCAAATTGGCAAAGAAGAAGTCCCACTCTCACTCTTCACAGACGGCATGATACTTTTACATGGAAAACCCAAAAGATTCCACCCCAAAATTGCTGGAACTCATACAAGAATTCAGTAAAGTGGCAGGATATAAAATCAGTGCACAGAAATCAGTTACATTTCTACATACTAACAATGAGACAGAAGAAAGAGAAATTAAGGAGTAGATCCCATTTACAATTGCACCCAAAACCATAAGATACCTAGGAATAAATCTAACCAAAGAGGCAAAGGATCTGTACTCAGAAAACTATAGGATACTCATGAAAGAAACTGAGGAAGACATAAATAAATGGAAAAATATTCCATGCTCAAGGATTGGAAGAATAAATATTGTTTAAATGTCTATGGTACCCAGAGCAATCTACACATTCAATGCAATTCCTATCAAAATACCATCAACTTTTCTCAGAGCTGGAACAAATAATCCTAAAATTTGTATGGAACCAGAAAAGATCCCAAATAGGCAAAGGAATGTTTAAAAAGAAAACCAAAGCTGGTAGCATCACAATTTCGGACTTCAAGCTCTATTACAAAGTTGTAATCCTCAGACAGTATGGTATTGGCACAAAAACAGACACATAAATCAATGGAACAGAATAGAGAACCCAGAAATGGACCCTCAACTCTATGGTCAACTAATCTTCAACAAAGCAGGAAAGAATGTCCAATGGAAAAAAAAAACAGTCTCTTCAATCTATGGTGCTGGGAAGATTGGAAAGCCACATGCAGAGGAATGAAACTGGACCATCTGCTTACACCATACATAGAAATAGACTCCAAATGGATGAAAGACCTAAATGTGAGATAGGAATCCATCAAAATCCTAGAGGAGAACACAGGCAGCAACCTCTGTCATCTCAGCCACAGCAACTTCTTGCGAGACATGTCCCCCAAGGCAAGGGAACAAATGCAAAAATGAACGATCAGGACTTCATCAAGATAAAAAGCTTTTGCACAGCAAAGGAAACAGTGACAAAACCAAAAGACAACCGACAGAATGGGAGAAGATATTTGCAAGTGATATATCAGATAAAGGGCTAGTATCCAAATTCTATAAAGGACTTTCAAACTCAACACCCAAGAACAAATAATCCAATCAAGAAATGGACAAAAGACATGAACAGATATTTCTCCAAAGAAGACATACAAAAGGCCAGTAAACACATGAAAAAATGCTCAACATCACTCAGCATCAGGGAATTCCAAATCAAAACCATGATGAGATACCACCTTACACCAGTAAGAATGGCTAAAATTAACAAGTCAGGAAACGACAGATGTTGGGGAGGATGTAGAGAAAGGGAAACCCTCTTACCCTATTGGTGGGAATGCAAGCTGGTACAGCCACTCTGGAAAACAGTATGGAGGTTCCTCATAAAGTCAAAAATAGAGCTACCCTCCAACCCAGCAATTGCACTACTAGGTATCCACCCCAAAAATACAAATGTAGTGACCCGAAGGGGCACCTGTACCCCAATGTTTATAGCAGCAATGTCCACAATAGCCAAACTATGGAAAGAGCCCATGTGTCCACTGATAGATGAATGGATAAAGACGATGTGGTATATATATATACACATACATACATACAGTGGAATACTAATCAGCCTTCAAAAAAAAAAATGAAAACTTGCCATTTGCAAAGATGTGGATGGAACTAGAGGGTATTATGCTAAGCAAAATAAGTCAATTAAAGAAAGATAATTATCATATGATCTCACTCATATGTGGAATTTAAGAAACAAAACAGGATCATAGGGGGAGGAAAATATAAACAAGATGAAATCAGACAGGGAGATAAACCATAAGAGACTCTTAATCATAGGAAACAAACTGAGGGTTGCTGGAGAGGAGAACGGGGGAGGAATGAGGTAACTGGGTGACGGGCATTAAGGGGGGCATGAGATGTAACGAGCACTGGGTGTTATATAAGACTGATGAATCACTGAACTCTACCTCTGAAACTAATAATACACTATATCTTAATTGTATTAAAAAAATAAAAATGAAGGATTTTACACCTCCCTGGCAGGAGCCCTCCACCCATTCCTGCATGATAGGTAGATGACAAAAACCTTATTAGGTGACAGGTGCATGGAGGATTAATTAGATTAAAACAGAGCCAACAAGCCCCTAAAATCCCCTGGACTTAGAACTCAGGTGGCAACCCTCTCGGGTCCCCTCCCTCTTTGGGAGCTTTTTACTATTGCTCAATAAACTTTGCTTTGCTGCCCACCAAAAAAAAAAAAAAAAAAAAAAAGGCAAAGGGAAAATTTCATGTTTGATTCTAGGAAGTGTATCTTAGAATCACATTTATTCAAGCTTAATTTAAATTTACAACTGAACTTAATTTTAAATTTGCACCAACATTTTGTTTCACTTTGGCTTTAAAATTAAGGCACTCTGTTATAATACTCCCAAGACTGTTTGCTAAAGAGTTTTCAACAAAATATATTTAAGTTTTAATTAAAATGGGAACCCTCTTACACTGTTGGTGGGAATGCAAGTTGGTACAGCCACTTTGGAAAACAGTGTGGAGGTGCCTCAAAAAATTAAAAATAGAGCTACCCTATGACCCAGCAATTGCACTCCTGGGTATTTACCCCAAAGACACAGATGTAGTGAAAAGAAGGGCCATATGCACCCCAATGTTCATAGCAACAATGTCCGCAATAGCCAAACTGTGGAAAGAGCCAAGATGCCCTTCAACAGATGAATGGATAAAGAAGATGTGGTCCATATATACAATGGAATATTACTCAGCCATCAGAAAGGATGAATACCCGGGCGCCTGGGTGGCTCAGTTGGTTAAGCGACTGCCTTCGGCTCAGGTCATGATCCTGGAGTCCCTGGATCGAGTCCCGCATCGGGCTCCCTGCTCGGCAGGGAGTCTGCTTCTCCCTCTGACCCTCCCCCTTCTCATGTGCTCTCTCTCTCATTCTCTCTGTCTCAAGTAAATAAATAAAATCTTTAAAAAAAAAAAAAAAAAAAAAAAGAAAGGATGAATACCCAACTTTTACATCAACATGGATGGGACTGGAGGAGATCATGCTAAGTGAAATAAGTCAAGCAGAGAAAGTCAATTATCATATGGTTTCACTTATTTGTGGAACATAAGGAATAGCATGGAGGACATGAGGAGAAGGAAGGGAAAAAGGAAGGGGGGGAAATCGGAGGGAGAGACGAACCATGAGAGACTATGGACTCTGAGAAACAAACTGAGGGTTTTAGAGGGGAGAGGGGTGGGGGGATTGGTTAGCCCAGTGATGGATATTAAGGAGGGCATGTATTGCATGGAGCACTGGGTGTTATACTCAAACAATGAATCGTGGATCACCACATCAAAAACTAATGATGTATTGTATGGTGACTAACATAACATAATAAAATAAAATTAAAAAAAAGTGTTACTACATTCTTATGCTTCCCTGAGGGAACAAAGTTGACATCGAATTGCAGTTAACCTGTAGAGTCTTATCTTCAGAAATAGTTCCTTGAAATGATAAACTAGGTTTATCCCACAAATTATTTTCAATCTATGTAATGAACTAAAATGTATTTAAAGTTTCTTTGAAGATAAAACTGGTGTGTTTTAAATTTCTAATATACACAGATTATTAACAGGTTGAAGGCAATTTAAATATCCAAAATTAAGGAAGTGGTCTTATAGAAACTATTATAGTACAGTACAGGAAATTATTACACATATTTGGTGTTAAGAATAAAAGTAAAAATCAGCTCTTACCTCAATGATATTAGCCAAATTGCGGATTAACTGTAATACAAACTTAATTCAGTGTTGCTTTTTAGCTTCTAAAGGAGGTTTTGATTTACTATGGTCTCAGATTATAATAATAATAACTTAAACATTAACATAACTCACACATATTTAGGAAATCTGCAGCTAAAATAGTTATGTGACCTAGTGCTATTAACAAACCTTAATAGAAAGTATCCCAAGGGTGATTCAGGCAGTAATTGGGGCACAGTTTTTAGATGGGATCCAAGTGGGAGTTGTAAAATCTAATAGAAATCTGAATATGGAAAACTGTTCAGAGGGTCTAGTCAGTTTTATAATACCATGCCCTGCCACTCTAGGAGAGTATATTAAGCAATGTCATAATTTACTGAAATCAGTATCATATATTTAGTACTGGCCCCATGACTATACAATAGTTTATAATGTTTGAATGTATGATTTCACTTACTGTTACATAGCTTTTGTTTTCTCAAATAATGAGGAAGATTCTGAGTATAACCTTGAAGATAAATTATTCCCCTAAAGCATTATGCAACAAAATAATTGCTAGTAGTATTTTTGTTTTGTTTTTAAACCGGAGATATTATAAGATTTCCTTTACAGAATTATAGGAGAATGGATAGAAGCTTCCTACAGAGAGACAAAACTATAGGGACTAGCCATTTTCCTTGGGATACTAGAAATTTAAAGTGCATGAAATCAGCCCACTGGACCAGGTGCCATATACAAAAGACAATGATTTCTAGAGGTTAGGCCAAATATAACTCACTTTCTTGTAAATTTCTTATAAGAGAGGATGAATAGTAATAGAATTCTGAGTGGTAACACAGAAGTTTATTTATAGCCTCATTGGGTCTTCAGAAAAAAAGAGTATCTAGATGGCTGGAATGGCTCATGTTCTAGAAACTTTTGGGGTCTCACATAAATTATGAAAATCAAACTATATTTCAACATTCAAATTCCAAGAAGGGTCTGAGAGTATGTAGATTGAAAAAGGCTTTCTCATCTCTTTCTCTTTCCCTCCTATGCCTCCCTCTCTTCATGCACACATGTACACTCCTTTCTCTCTTTTTTTAAATATCAGAATTCCAAAAATATCTGTCCTATGTCTTCTCCTCCTTCACACACCTGACTTGAATACTCAAGTTTATTTTCACATGAATCACAAAGTAAATCCCCATTCTAGGCTCTTTTGTGAACTATGACACCACATATGGGCAATTTTCTATTTCTATACAGTTTTTTAAATACATATTTTTAGAAATCACATTGAAAAGCTTTTAATATCTTAGTGTCATTGATTGGTTAAATGTGTAGACTTTATAAAGTTACAAAAAAATATTTTTCTCGTGGTCAAGGCTTTCTGAGCAAAGAAAATTACAGATTGAGAATGTCTCCTTTTCCTTAGAAACATTCGCTCATGACATTCTAAGGTGACAGACAAACCAGAGTCATGCCACATTTACTACATGACAGGCATAATTCCAAGTGTCTTAATATATATCAAATCCCTAGAAAAACCCTACAAGGTTGATATTATCTGCATTTTAAAAATGAGCGAACTAAAGCACAGAGATGTTATGCAACTTTCCTAAGGTTACACAGCAGTAGGGGAAAGACCTAGAATCTGAACACAGACAGCCTTGGTTCCAAGGTTAAATAAAAATCAATCCACTACGTATACTGCTTCTTAAAGGTGTATTACTCTCAATAAACATTTTATTATTATTATTACTATTTCAAAAAATAGAAAAACAAATCTTCACTTTCCCAAAACCCTACAGATATGTAATAAAGGTGGTCCAGAATATTTTCAATAACATACTTAAATATGTATGCATCCTGTTACATGTGTACTTCCTTCAATGAAATGACCCCAAACACTGATGAAGTATGACTATCACTGAATCTCAGAATCATTAAACCACTGAAGAATCCAAGTCTGAACCTTGTCCAAACCAAAGAGTTCACTTAGATTCGGTTCTATGTCTCCATATTTTCCCTGAGGAAATGAGCATAAACAAACTAAATATTTGAAAGAGGATGAGGGGAGAAAAAAAAAAGTGGAGAAAATCATTAGTTAATGTATACTACTACCCAAACACTGATGTCTCCTTTCATTCTTGTTTTTTTTTTTTTTTTTTTTTTTTATGAATTTATTCTCCACTTGTCCTTACAATTGATAATAAGTAATTTTGTTCTTGGGGAATATGGAGTTAAGTACATTTGATATCCTTCCACATTAAACTATCATACTTTCATAGATCTTAGTAAATCTCTTTGTTGAAATTCTTAAATATTGTGGGCCTAGTACCTGAATTATTGGCATAGGTCTCAATGCCTTGCAAATGACTTTTCACTCCACTTTTCCCTACAATTTCTGCATTTTTTCTTGGTCCATGGGAGAGGACTGTTAAAGTCCATATGGAATTCTCAGCAGTACTTTGCCTCTAGCTTTGAGCATCTCTGCGGGCTTGGTACTGGAAACAGGAATTTGACCATTCTTCACGTTACTGATTGCAGCACTAAACTTTCTAGAGAGATCAATCTACTTGCGATTTGCAGTTGTGACTGGTACTTTATATAAGTCCTCTTGGAGACAGAGGATGGAGTGACACTAGTTCAATTCTGAAATGTTCTGCTCTTCTGTACTGCTCCCTTCTTGTTAACAAAGAACACAGTTATTTCACCATTTCAGAAGGATACTGGCAAGTTTATAACAATAATTAATTACAGGTATAACAACTATAGCTCTAAAATTATAAATTATTGTCAACATTTATATTTTTAATTTTATAAAATAGTAACTTGAAATTCAATTTACTTCTTGTTACTTCCAGCCAAGTCATGAATCATCAACACTGTTTTAAAGGATTTAGAAAGACGTATTTAGATGACGTGGATCAATGCCAATAAAGATTTTGATTTCTGAACACAATACAGATAGAAAAAATAACAAAGCATATTCCTTGAGTAAAGTAATAAGCCAGAGCATAACTAAAACATGATCACCTACTTCTGTCACTTAAATTGACACCCTGTCACTCAGAATTAAAATGACCACTAGTCACTCATCCAAGCATCACCAGCACAATCAACTCCTCATCAGTATGAACTCTGGCGGGTAAAACTTTATATTATCTTTTTATCTTAAAAGTTCAAGTGTAATATCTTTATAAAATAATGAAGGATACTATTGAACTATAGAAAAGTCTCAGTAATTCTCCATAAAGACTTCCAAAAGATAAAAATAAGGAGTAACATAGCTGTAAAATAATAAATACACAAATATTCCTTATAATTGTTATGATCACAAATGCTGTGTAGCTTTTACCTAGATATAATTTATCTCCAGATGTCATATCTACCCTATAGTGGGTTTCTTATGCCTTGTATATTTTTATTAGCTTTGTTAGTGTTATTTAAACAAGTGATAGCTGTTTCTGGCTTAACATCCTTGATCTCTCGTCTAAATGTCTTTGAAGACCAAACGTTATTTCAATGTAGAAACACAATAAATGTTGGTTTGGTAATTCAAACAACCAACACCTTCTCCCTATTTCATCCCTCCTATTCACCTGGTATTGCCTATGGTAATAGTGTACCTACACTAACATTTGTTTGCATTACTTTGAGACCCTATAGCAAAGGGCACTTAAAAATGATCCTCCATTTCTCTAAAAACATGTATTTTTTTATTGTTTCTTCCTTTTATCTTTTTTCTCTCAATTTCCTATATTTTTATATTAACTTATTCGTCATTCTTGCCAATTCTTACCTATATACCAGGAGTCAGCAAACATTCATTATAAAGGGGAAGATAGTGTTAGAGGTTTTGTAATCTCATTATTCTTCTTACACTGTTTTTTTTTTTACAATATTTAATGTGTAAAAAAATTTTTTTAAAAAAGATTTATTTGTCAGACAGAGAGACAGCGAGAGAGGGAACACAAGCAGGGGGAGTGGGAGAGGAAGAAGCAGGCTTTCTGCAGAGCAAGGAGCCCAATGCGGGGCTCGATTCCAGGACCCTGGGATCATGACCTGAGCCAAAGGCAGACGCTGAACAACTGAGCCACCCAGGCGCCCCTGTAAAAAACATTCTTAATTTGTGGGACACACACTATGGTTCACAGGCTATGGTTCGCCAGACTTAGCTACACACTTATTTTATACTTGTTTGTATGTAAAATGAATTCAATTATTAGTGCAGTTTGAAAATTAGGACAAATTTAATAAATCATACAAATATATGTAAAGTTTAACTGATATACACTGGAAAGAAATAACGGCTTAGGATGCATATTAATAATGATGGTAATTATGACAAATTGACAAAAAAATGAACCATTTTTTATGCTAAATGATTCCTCCTTCTCATCTTTGCCCTATATTCTGTACAGACTTCTTTTTGTCTTCCAGATCTATTTTCCTTTTTTTTTTCAGATCTATTTTCCAAAACGCCATACATTAATATATGTCCTCCTTTGCATATTCTTTCTGCTGCTTACTTCTGTCACTTTTGTGAGTGTGAATGATCCAACAGCCAAGTTATTAAGCACTTAGTATGTGGTAACCATTCTTCAAAGACCTTTATTTGTATTAACCCATTTAGTACTCCTAACCATAGGATGAAGTTGTATTATGTCCCCATTTTACACGAGACAGATGTGAGGCACAGAGGGGCTTTGTAAACTTCAAAGTAGCATTTCAAGAAAGTGGCAGATCTAGTTTTTTTTTTTTTTTTGTAGTTTCAAGTTTTTATTTAAATTCTAGTTAGTTAACATATAATGTAATATCAGTTTCAGGTATAGAATTTATAGATTCATAACTTACATACAACACCCAGTGTTCATCACAAGTGCCCTCCTTAATACCCTTCACCCATTTAACTCATCCCTCTATCCACTTCCCTCCAGCAACCCTCAGTTTGTTCTTTACAGTTAGAAGGGTCTATTTCCTGGTTTGCCTTTCTCTCTTTTTCCCCCTTTGCTCAGTTTTGTTTCTTTTTTGTGTGTTTTGTTGTTGTTTTTTTTTTGGTTTCTTAAATTCCACATATGAGTGAAATCATATGGTGTTTGTCTTTCTCTGATGGACTTATTTCAATTAGCATAATACACTCTAGCTCCGTCCACACCGTTGCAAATGGCAAGATTTCATTCTTTTTGATGGCTGCATAATATTCCATTGCACACATATACCACCTCTTCTTTATCCATTCATCAGCTGATGGATATTTGGGCTCTTTCCATAATTTGGCTATTGTTGATAATGCTGCTATAAACATTGGGGAGCATGTGCCCCTTCAAATCAGTACTTTTGTATCCTTTGGGTAAATACCTAGGAGTGCAATAGCTGGGTTATAGGGTAGATCTATTTTTAACTTTTTGAGGAATTTCCATACTGTTTTCCAGAGTGGCTTCATCAGTTTGCATTCCCACCAACAGTGCAAGAGGGTTCCCCTTTCTCCACATCCTCGCCAACATCTTTTGTTTCCTGTGTTAATTTTAGCCATTCGGACAAGTATGAGGTGATATCTCCTTGTAGTTTTGATTTGCATGTCCCTGATGAGTGATGTTCAGCATCTTTTCATGTGTCTGTTAGCCATCCATATGTCCTCTTTAGAGAAATGCCTGTTCATGTCCTCTGCTCATTTTTAAATTGGATTAGTGTGTGTGTGGGGGGGGGTACTGAATTGTGTAAGAACAGTACATATTTTGGATACTCTTTATTGGATGTGTCATTTGCAAATATCTTCTCCCATGCAGTAGACTTTTAGTTTTGTCAATTGTTTCCTTTGCTGTGCAGAAGCTTTTTATTTTGATGTAGCCCCAATAGTTTATTTTTGCTTTTATTTCTCTTGCCTCATGAGACATATCTAAAAAAATGTCATGTCAGAGCACACTGCTTGTGCTCTCTTCTAGGATTTTTATGGTTTCAGGTCTCACATTTAAGTCCTTAATCCTAACATTTTGGGTTTGTGTGTAGTGTGAGAGTGAGACAGTTTCATTCTTTTGCCTATTTGCAGCTGTCCAGTTTTCCCAACACCACTTGTTGAAGAGACATTTTCCCATTGCATATTCTTGCCTCCTTTGTTGAAGATTAATTGAGCATATACTTGTGGGTTTATTTCTGGGCTCTCTATTCTATTACATTGATTGTGTCTGTTTTTGTGCCAGTACCATACTGCTTTGATTACTACAGCTTTGTAGCATATCTTGAAATCTGGGATTATGATACCTCCAGTTTTGGTCTTCTTTTTTAAGATTGCTTTGGCTATTCAGGGTCTTTTTTGGTACCATACACATTTTAAGATTATTTGTCCTAGTTCTGTGAAAAACGCTGTTGGTATTTTGACAGATCGCTTCAAATCTGTAGACTGCTTTGGGTAGGATGGACATTTTAATATTTGTTCTTCCAGTCTATGAGCATGAAATATCTTTCCATTTGTGTCATTTTCAATTTCTTTCACCAATGTCTTATAGTTTTCACAGTACAGGTTGTTCACTTCCTTGGTTAAGTTTATTCCTAGGTATTTTATTATTTTGGGTGCATTAAATGTGACGGTTTTCTTATTTTCTCTTTCTGCTACTTCATTAGTGTATAGAAATGCAATGGATTTCTGTATACTGATTTTGTATCCTGGGACCTTCCTGAATTCACTTATCAGTTCTAATAGTTGTATTCTGCTTTTTTCAATTTCATATAGTTCAATATTTTGAAAATTACTTCATCAAATATCAGTGGTATTTGATATTCCAACACAACATGTAGTCTTCATTTGTAGCTATTATAACTGTGCAGAAGTGTAAGTGTGACTAATCCTATAAATCTTCTTGTAATGCTAGAACTGACCACATATATGCTATTACACATTATAGTTTTAGTCATTTTATGTTTTGTCAATATTATTTTATTAAAATAAGTAATGTTTTCCATTTTCCCTTCATAACTGATAAATTGGTATTTTTAAATTATGTATGTACATGAGCTATATTATCTTTGAAATACATTTCACAATAGTAAAGATGGCATTATAAAATACTTGTTAATAAAAATAAAACTTTGTGCTTTGATTTCATAGAAAATGAGTGTTTTTAAGAGTTTACAAAACTGTAGCAACCAATATTCCTGTTTGAAAAGTGAGATAAACAGTATTAGCCAATATTGAGCATTTATCATCTACTAAAGTTTTGAGCAATTTTTATGTACATAATTCATTTAGTCCTTCAGAAACCTATATGGTATTTATGTCTATCATTGTCACTTTACAAATTAGTAAGACAACATGACTAAAACTTTTGGAGGCAACTACATATATAGTTAACATAACCAAAAAAAAAAAACAACACATTTTTTTAAGTTGGCAAAACGCTAAGGAGGTTACGTGTTTACACAATGGATTTTTTTTCCCCCTGAATCATCATAGTCACCCAATACCCTAGTTGATTAGTAGTACAAGGTCAGGCACTGTGGCTCCTTTTCTCATTCTTACATTTCTTGATATTCAATAAAAGCTAAATCCGTTTCCCAAATACTGAAATCAAATTTGTCATATTATTGTGTGTGTGTGTGTGTGTGTGTACAGTTAGAAGAAGAATTATGGTCTTTCAAAGGGAAAATGATGCACAGCCAATTAATTTTGGAAGACCTCATAAAGTAACAGACTTTAAACATGGGTAGAACTTAACAGGGATGTGTTAAAGTGTTCAGATCCACAAAAAGTCTAATGATTTTTCCCTTTTCCAGTTCCTTCTGACTTCTCTCTCAGACACAATTCTCCCACTGAATTTCATCTATGTCTAATCCTATCTCAGTGTCTGCTTTTAGAAATATCTGAAGTAATGCAGAAAGAATTATGTTCAAGGAAAACAGAGTATTTGTGCATTACTGAAAAATATACCTCCCATATGTTTACAGTAGGGAGAAGACTGGAAACAGATTTGGTGATACTAGGTAATATTTGAAATCCCAAGATAATGGATTCCCAAGTAATAAAGTACTGAATTTGGAATTAAATTTAGTTTAACAGCATTGTACAGGAGGACAAAACTGTAAGTAAAAAAACTACTAAAAATCTTCATAATATAATTAAGGTAGAAGTGATTGAGAACTTGATCTAGGGTGAGAGCTGTTGGGAAAGGCAATCTGGCATAGGTGCTGCACATTCCATTAAGTTCTTATGGGCAAGACTAGATAAATAATTTATAGGATCAAATGCAAACAAACAAACAGAAAAACACCAGGCACTTCACAGCACAGGGCCCTACGTGATTGCTTAGCTTGCATGCCATTGAAGTTCACTCTATTTGCTGAGTATGCCAAGAATGCAAAGCCCTGAACATGCTCTACTTGGGCCATTTTTCAGGGTTGTTTGCAACGGCAAACCTTGAACACTGAGACAATGTTTGTAGTATGGACTGTCTAATATTCATATATTGAAATGCTAACCCCCAATGTGATGGTATCGGGATATGGGGCATTTGCGAGGTAATTAGTTCAGGAGGTTGGGGCCCCCATGAAGAGATTAGTATCCTTATAAGAAGAGGAAAAAATGCATCTCTCTTTCTACCATGTAAGAATACAGGAATAAACTGGCAGTCTGCAACCAAGAAGCAGGCTTTCACCAGAATCAGACCCTGCCAGCAGTCTGATCTCAGACCTCCAGTTTGCAGATCTGTGAGAAATAAATTCCTGTTTGTAAGTTATTCAGTCTGT
This sequence comes from Halichoerus grypus, assembly GCF_964656455.1. NCBI lineage: Eukaryota > Metazoa > Chordata > Mammalia > Carnivora > Phocidae > Halichoerus > Halichoerus grypus. Next base: position 42,404,940 of record NC_135715.1, read on the forward strand.
GGTACGTTATTATAGCAAACCAACATAGCCTCCATCAGGGACCAAGAGTAAACTTGCTTAGTGCTTACTATTAATACAGTGGCTTCTGCAAGCTCAGTGTTCCTCAGCTATGACCCCAAATCACTGCATACACAGCATCCACTTGAGTTCTTCTGCACTGTCCCCATGAAACTATGGGAATAGATGCAAACACAATGCTCATACAATGAAGAGTCTCAGGTCTCTGCCAGCACACATGAAACATTAACAGACTAACTTACTAGCTTATAAATAACATCAAATTCAAAATACTAAGATTGAAAAAAAAGTGCAAACTTGCAAACATTAAAGAACCACATTAGAAATATATCAACTAATAACAGATTGCATGAAGTATGGGTGAATAGGAAGAAAAGAACAGAAGATAGGTGTGTACTCCAAAATAGCGTAATACAGTTAACTGATTAAAAAAAAAAAAAAAAAAAGAGTGACAGAAGAAGTGGCTGCTGGAGAGAAAAATAAAAAGTAACCATTTAGATGTTCTGAACACTTCCTCATAAATGTCTCTTGCATCTGATTTCTTTCAGTTTTCACTGCCACTGCTTTTCTCCAAATGAATATACCACACCAACCTCTCTTCCTTATACATCACTATGCAAAATGAGCCCTGAGTGATCCCTAAAAATTAAAAAAAAAAAAAAAGTGGAGCGAAAGTAAGGAAGTTCAGAAGATTAGGAGAGGTCAAGAGGTGCTGCATGGCAAGAAGAGAGCTAGGATTTGTACCCAGGCCTGCCTGACTCAAAGCATAATCTTTCTTAACATGGATGGACACTGGACTCTGACGGCAAGACATCACATGAAGAGCAGTCTTTTCTAATTTCTTTAAATACATTCAAAATTTCTATTGTAATACTCTACATAAATACACTCTAGCTATGAATGACAAGAAAAGGTATTAAGTGATCATATAGTATAGCACCTTGGCCTGATTTAAGAAAAGATAATCCCAACTACAAGAAATACTGACTTCCCTTAAAACATTTTAAAAGTGGGAATGTTCAACTTCTCTAAGCAATATAGCATCATGTTTTCCTCTCCAGATACATTTCTTGATTCAAAATCATTCATATATGTAACTTTTTTTGTATTAGTACTCAGAGCATAGTAAAACAGAAATTGTAGTTTTCAGCGTGCAAATTTTACTTTCCTTCTTATATTAATGGAACTGCTTTCAACAGAGAAATTTAGAGTAGCTGTTCCTATATTTTATATCATGATCTCCAAAGGTATATCTCAATTTCTGAAATAAATATATTTGTAATAAACTATTTAATATATTATTTTGAGATTCTCTTATAGTGTGGAATTTCAAAAAGCTGAGTTTATTTTGTTGCTATTTGCATTTCACTATCTTCTATATTCTAGCAGAGTTTCAGCTTGACTGCATTTTTTTCATCATGCTGGTTGTTTTATGAAAACTTAAAGTGGATTTTGAGGATAAAATAATATATACCAAACTATTTTATTATCTTTGTGGGCATTTCATTTTTTATGATTTGTTTGACTTCAAACAGCAAATATTTGGTGGCCTGCAGAAGAGAAAATTTAAATTTAACTTGATGTCTGCTGGCATTTAGGAAAAAATATCCCTTCAACCTCTGAATTTAATTCCATCCCTTTCACAGTAAGTATCTATATGTGTGCTTTATAGTCTACCTGTAACAATCTGAGCCTGAGAGTTTTCCTGTGAATTGCCTCTGCTTCAGGTCTACACAACAAAGTGAACTAAATGATATCAGCATTTATAGATATGAAATATGACAACTCTAGAAATATTGCTCATTTACAAAGCCTAGCAGCTTTACTTTCCACCCCCCCCAGCTCTGTGTTTCTAGGTGCCACTTGCGATGTGTCATAAGCATTAAGCCTAAGACCCATTCTCATTCCCCTTCCTCCTTCAGCACACTAGGCAGATATGATCCGTTCTGCCCTAATATCCGATGAATTTTGCATGAGATTCTAAGAGCAAAAGCTATTAAGTACAGCAGTGGGCAAGAAGTCAGTCTTGCTAATAGAAGTTTTTTTGAGTGCTTTTGGAAAAAGCCAATGTTCTTTCTAAAGTTCTGGGTCACTTAAGATGGTTTCAGCAACTAAGGGTTAGTACACCTGACTTCCCTTCATTGGTAGACACAGTTGTTTTATTTTTTAGAAATGGCTAAAAATACTTCATAAGAGATTCTGAGGAAAATACTTCAGAGTTATAAAATGAACCCTACAGAAGTCTTCTACAAAGTTTCATGAGTTAATCAATAGATGTTACATGACATATAATTTAATTGATTGATTAACCCAGAAAATAGGTTCAAGTTAATATAGCAGCTTTGCTGCATTTCCTTGGTCAGCTACCCCAGGATGTCTCAAACATGTGGGTATAATTACAATTATGGTTTCCCTGTTAAATAATTTTCCTTTGGAGAAATCTCCCCTTTGCTAACTAGTTTGCTATTCCATTTGTTGCTTCAGGTGTTAAAAGAGAATTTTGTTCAAATAACACAGATTGAATCAAATATTATCTAAGGGCATACAAGGAGGAAGTAAGAGAGACATTTTGAAAGTTGCATTAATTTTTTACCTTAGGGTATGATTTATCCTACTGAAACAGTCATTTATAATAGAGAAGTCTAATAATATATGCTATTCTAATCACTTGATAAGTAGTTACTTCAGTACTTTAACTGATATTTTAATCCATGAAGGAGTCTACAGTGGGGAAAATCTTATTTTTGTTGTTGCCTCAAACACTAATATTCTTTTTTTTTCTTCCAAGTTTTTATTTAAACTCAAGCTAGTTAACAAACAGAGCAGTATTAGTTTCAGGGTTAGAATTTAGTTATTCATCACATACATCACCAGGTGCTCATCACAAGTGCCCTCCTTAATACTCACCACCCATTTAGCCCATCCCCTATCCCCCCCTCCAATAACCATCAGTTTGTTCTCTATAAAGAGTCTGTTTCTTGGCTTGCCTCTTTTTGTTCCCCCTATGTTCATCAGTTTTGTTTCTTAAATTCCACATGAGTGAAATCATATGGTATTTGTCTTTCTCTGAGTGTCTTATTTCACTTAGCATAATACTCTCTAGTTCCATCCATGTCATTGCAAATGGCAAGATTTCATTCTTTTTATGGCTGAGTAATATTCCATTTATATATTTATTTATTATATAAAAACACACACACACACATCTTCTTTATCTATTCATCAATGTACACTTGGCCTGTTTCCATAATTTAGCTACTGTTGATAAAGCTGCTATAAACATCTAATATTCATTTTGAAGAAAAGTAAAATAAATTGAAATGCTGAGAAACTTCCAGATAAGATCTGGCCTAGGGACTAGAGATTTCAGTTGGCTTTAAATTATAGTGCTTAGGAAGTGACATCAGCAAGATGTCAGAATAGGTAGCCCTAGACCCTCCCCGTAAACACAATTCCACAAATATAGACAATTCCCTTTGTGAGAAATCCAGAAGCTAGCTAAGAGGCTCCTGCACTCTAGTCAAGCATAAAACAGCTACATCAAGGCCAGTAAGGAAACCTGAGACATCCTCTTGCCATAATCCTTATCCCTGGCACAGCACCATATAATCAGGAGGAAACACCCAGCTCTCAAATTCTTCCTGGAGAGGGAAAGAGTTGAACTATGCATCAAAAGTCCTAGCTTTTCTGCCTTCTGCCCAGAGAACTAGCTTTTGTCTTGCCTGCTTCAGAGTACAGACAGAACCAGGCATACTCTAGCCACCTGGGGCAGAGTGAAGAAAGATGGCAGATTGTATACAATTGCCGTTAAGCCCTCCTGCAGGCTCCATAAAGAATAGCTGAAGAAAGACTACAGCTTCCAACTTCTCCCTGGAGAGAGTAAAGGGTGGACCATGCATCCAATGCCCCAACTTTTATAGAGGCTTCCCAGAGGACTGGCTTCTGCCTAGCCTATGTCAGGGCGCTAATGGGGCCTAGCAAACTCTAGCTTCCTGGAAGCCAATGAGAGGAGGGGGAAAAATGTCATCTTGAATTAGCAGTCACCATAGCCCTCTCCCTGGCTCAGCACAGTTCAAGGAGATGAAAACTAACATCCCCCTGGGAGAAAAAGAGGTAAACCAGGTGTCCAATGCCCCGACTTCTCTGGGAGCTGTCCAAAGTAGTATCTTCTGTCTTGCTTACCTCAGAGCGCTTATAAGACTCAGCTAACTCTTAACACCTGGGAACCAGTGAGACAAAGACCGTGGTTTGATCTAACATTCACAACTATTCCCCCTGGCTCGGCACAGAACGAATGGGAAAAATCCCAGATCCCAGCTTCTTCCTAAGAAGGGAAAATGTTGGATAGAATGTCCAACAATTCAACACTTCTGGGGCTGCCCAAGCTTCAAAAACTAATCTTAGGGCTGTCTCTTTTGACTTCTGTAGCTATGAAAGATGCTTTTGTTTTCATGTTTCCTCACTGCCTAGCATACAAGTTTCCTCATCCTGTCATTGGTGTTTTCTTTTTCTTCTATTACATATGTTTTATTACAAGCTCCCACAAATTCTGTGTATATGTACTATGTGTTGGCTCAATAATCTAGATCTAACAGAGACACCTTCCAAATGGTTAAGAATTATGCATGTTATTTTTTTTTAATAAATTGAAAGGGCAGGTAAGATGTCCCATGTATATTATATAACTCCACTAAAATGTACTGCTTTTAGATACAGTGGTATTATATACTGATTCATTCGCTCTGTTCAATGAGGGGGTAAAATATTACAATAATAAAATGAAAAGATATGAGATCCAGTCTTTAGATTTTCTAAAATAGTGCATATAGTCCATGTTTTTTTACATTTCTTATACTTCTGGATTCTATGTCACCTGTAGCAGATGCTGTTGATACTCTATCCTTATCCCTTTGGTCTTTTTATTTTTTTCCCTTTGGTCTTTACTATCACAACTTTGATCAAATTCCAAATGTCAGCACACACTTACTCTGGTTGATAGACCTTACTCAGCCTGCATGCATGGCAGGCCAAAAGCACCACAGAATTAAGAACTCCTGGAAGTCACCTCTTACCAACGACTTGTAGGAGCTGTTATAGGTCTTTGCTCCTTAATCCTTCAGAAAACAAAACTCTGAATACAGATTCTAAACCTTTTTCCAGCATTTTCTCCAGCAGGATTAAGTTGCAGTTGCTCACAGTGATCAATTGCTTGAAAATATTTCTTTTATATACCCCTTTCATTTTTTCTCTCTACCCCTCTGCTGGTACTTCCTGGAAAAACCTCCAAAATAAACATTTGCACTCAAATTTTTCTCTCAAATTCTGCTGTCATGAGAATTCAAACTAAGATAATTACATCAGTTAGATATTTAATTTGCCTTTTTAATTTGAACACTGATGCTATTTATCAATTCCACTTCATGTAAAATGTCATTTCTTTTGTTCTTGCCAATTTTGTTAGCCTTCAATACTCCTTCCTCACATACAAATTTATTAGCCTTTCCTTTATTCTACTACAGGGGTTATAATTTATATGTATAAATTTATTATATTTATATGTGTAATTTTTATCTATTTAGTCCCATATTCTAGCCTAAGTAATAAGAGCAGAGCATTGTAATTATTGACAAAGTATGGTGGGTAGTGCTAAGCACTTTTGCTTTGGTGAGTCAGGCGAGCAAGGTTCAATCTCCAATTTTACATTATTTTTTTAAGACTTTGCTATCTACTCCAAACATTAGCTACCTTATCTATAAAATATAAAAAATATACTTAGAGAACTTGTGCAAAAACTGGATTATTTAATAAATGCAAATTTCTTACCATGGTATCTGGCATGTTTTCAGCTGTTCAATGATTAACAGTTGATATTATAGCAAAAATTCTCCAAAGTCCCTTTCTCTATGCTCTATTCTAAAAAATATTTTTCTCATATTTCACATTTTACTTTAGTCTTGATAGGCTATATATTCTCTCATATGCATAATGTATTGCCTTTCAATCTATCATTATTTTTTTTTATCTTTCCTCCCTCTTTATTGCTCTGCATTACTAGAATTACCTAAGTGATCCATAACATGCACTGTTTTTTCATACTTTACAAATCAGTATGATTTTTAACTTTTCTGAGAAGTATTTCACAACTCAAAAAGGATGCTTTGTTTCCTTATTATCAACTAAATCAATGGACTCCCTTGTATTACATAGGTTTTACTTACATGTTACTCTTTGGTATAATATTCATATATTCATGGAAGAAATCTGCTGTCTATTAAAACTTCCAAGTTCCTTTCCAACATCACCTACAATGACCTTCTCTTCTATTTTACTTAAGCCATCCACTGATAAGACCACTCCTTAGATTTTCTTTTGATCTAGAAAAGCATATCTGAAATTTCAGATTTAAATTCCTCAGTCTCGGGGCGCCTGGGTGGCTCAGTCGGCCCTTGGCTCAGGTCATGATCCTGGAGTCCCAGGATAGAGACTTGTATAGGGCTCCCTGCTCAGTGGGGATTCTGCTTCTCCCTGTGACCCTCCCTGCTGCTCTTGTATGCTCTCTCTCTCTCTCAAATAATAAAATCTTTTAAAAATAAATAAAAAACTCCTCAGTCTCTGACTGCTGTTTCCTATTATAACAGATATTTCAATCACTGGCAATTGTTTGTCAAACTGAGAGCCATACTTTATATAAGTCCATTTATTTTCAATCTATAAAAGAATTTACTAATCACTGAGGTGGCAATATTGTACCAATTTTAATGATAACTGTATTATTTGATTTCATATGGCTTGATATTGAATAAAAACAATTCAGAAAGCAGGATCATTCTATGATTTAATTGTTGGAAGACAGAGATAAGAAACAATTACATATCAGTATTATTCCTTTGTTCATGAACTCCTCCCTAATGGCCCTAAGTTTCATAGTCAGGTTTCACTCACATTTACCACATTAGCAATTTCAAGCCATCCATATTGCCCCAAACTCTTCATCTGACAATTCACCCCTCTCTTTGCGGGTGCATTTTTCTACTTAATTGAGAAAATATAATTAACAAATTATTTCCTCTTCTTATGCATAAACATATACATTCAGCTGCTTCCACAAATATTATTTTCTCTTTTATTTCAATCATATTGAAAATTTTTTTTTTTTGCCATGCTGTGACATGCTTTGAAATTATTATTACTCCTTTTGTATAAATTCATCTCCTTGGATTTTCAGTACCATTTGCTTTCATTCTACCAAAGACTTATTTCCATGGACTAATAAACCTTCTGGTTCTCTCATCTGACAGTTTCAATTCAATGTTTCAACATTCTTCTCAATTCTAACCATTTGAAATAACAACATCAGCCACAAAACAAAACAAAATATTCTCTTGAACTTCAATATTCCCCTGCATCTACGAAATATTTTACTGCAAAAGTCTGGGGAAAAGTAGGTTACAGTCTGTAACCTACTATACTGACCCATCCCCTGACTAAATCTCACCTCTCATCCTTTTATCTAACTGCAATCTGTCCCCCACCCACAACATTCCAGTAAGCCAGATTTTACCAATATCACAAATAAGTTACAAAGAGTATCAGTCACATTTGACATTGTCTACAGTCCTCACTCCTGAATTTTGTTTTCTTGCTTCCCATAAGACTAGACTCAGCTGGATTTTATTTATATTCCTGATCACTCTTTATCAAAATCATCTTTATTTACATTCACCTTCCCACAAAACATAGACAAGAGATCTCCATGGAGTTCTACTCTAGACCTCTTTACCATTTCCAGATATTCTTGCTACTTTTTAATGTAATACAGTTTTGTCCATCTGCTTTTTCTTCTTTCATACAGAAGACAAAAATCTATCCCAGAGTTATTCTATTTCACAAGTCAATTAAGGTACATACTTCCCCGAAAATTGGAATTTATGCCTAAGAATACTTAGCTGGTTTTAGGTTAAAGATTATTTCCTAAGACTTACTGTAATTACTGTTATTATTCTGTTATTATTTCTAATTTGATAAAATGTACTAAGGATATACATAAATTTTGAATTATAAGATATAAGCATATAATATATAATATAAACATTAATGTTATTTATTTTAATATTTTATATTTATATATTATATACATTAGATTTTAATGTTTATATTATTATAGTTCATATATAGGTTTACAGAAATATAACATATATATATACCTACGTGTGTTTTATTCTTCCTCCAAAACATTTAATAAAGCATGGGAAGTTTTTTGGAAATGGCCAGAAACTACATGACAAAATATATATAGGTGAATGGCTTCTGTTAGGTTTTGTAGTAGTCAAATAAATCATTCAGCTTGCATTTCTAAGACTTCGTATTACTATTCAATACAGCCAGCATAAAATGTTTGTTATATAATGAAGGAAAGTTTTCTCAGGGGTAACAGACAAAAAAGAGACAGCTCAGTTCCATTCAGACATTTGATTTTAATATTTTGTACTACTAGTGTATTTTTGCTTTCAAACTTATACTCATTGTGTGTTTTCCATATGCACAAACTTGAATTTAGAATAGTCACATTTATTTTCAACAGGAGAGACATACCATGGTATCTGTATATTCTGTTTGTTGTTTAAATTTCTTAAATGTTTTTCTTCCATATTCATATTTGGTTAATATCTCTATAAAATTTCATAATAGTAAATACTAAATTGATGTACTGTTTTCTGGCAGCGTTCAATGTCCATTATTACTAATCAACCAAGTTGTTTCAGTTAAACCCCTTACTAGACTATTTTTGCCATAGGGTATATTATTACACAAATATAACAAATTTTACCATTATTTCAACAGGCTATATCACTTCCATAAAATAGGAAAAAAAAGTTATTCTTAATAAAATCAAGATTTCATTATTGTACTCATTAAAACTAGAGGATGTAAAAATGAAAATATCATAGACTTGAAAAAAAATCACAGAAAAAGAAAAAATCAAGTAATAATCATTATTATGTTAAAAGAAATATATCACTCTTTTTAGTTCATATAGTTTAGCTACAAGTTTGGAAAATATCACCAAAATAATAAATCCTTCTCTTTCCCAGAATGGATGTTCTGATATTACACTGCTTCAGATTTAAATTGTTTTATGCATTAAAGCTGCAAGTAACCCTTAAAACAAAGTAAGATCTTAAAAATCATCATTCTATAATGTTTTAATGCACAATTCATTCAAGTTTCAGAGTAAGCACTTAGATTTATGGGCTCCACAAACTCTCTTTTACAATTTCAGACAGACAGTAAGTTTCCTCTATTTCCCGAAGATAGTTTTACTTTAGACGGCGTACTGTGGAAGTTTCAATCATTTTAAGAGTAACTTTATTGCAGCAACTTCTGTTACTTTTCAAGTCTTTGGGTTATCCAAATTCTATACTAACACATTTATACCATGCACAGCAAAGAATGGCAAATCTATACATGCATGTGACTACATCAGTCGCACAAAATACTAAATTTGTTCTATTTAGTAATATTGCAACCTAGATATATTTTGAAATATTTACCAGGTATTTAATGAAATCTATTAAACTTTACTCTTTATTTTGTGGGACATAGGTCTAGAGCATTTTGGAGATTAAAGAAAAAAATGTTGAAAGGGTAACTAATTCCATTATGTAGAACAGATTTTGTTGGGCTACCAATAAATTTTTTCTATGTCTGGTTTATATTAAAGATATCAAATGTAGGCTTCTCAGTTGATGGAAGTAAGGAGTACAAATTGGGGCTAAGGATTTGTTATTCAACTATGACATAAATATTTAAATTGCAAAAATAATAGTTATTTTCTTGGAAAATGACTAAACATTAATAACCAATAAATTTCTCTCTAAATTAGGTTTTAATTTGTAAATTCATCTCTAAATAGGAATGCATACAATTCTGCTGAGAAAAAAAAAAGTCATTCAATCTAGAGCTCAGGCATCTTTAGTTGTCCTGTCAACTAACCCAGATAATTGGCTGATGCAGCCTAAAGGGGGTAAAGAGGTGCAGAGCAGACTTTTAGTGACGATACAATGTTCATGTTTTCATTTTGGTATTGTGGAAACTACGAAAGGTCCAGACTGTTATCCTAAAGGAATCCTCAGAGTTAAATCACTGAGTTCTTTGAAAAATAAGTTGTTTGATGCAGTTTCACATATATTTGTTTTCTACATTTTTACTAACTCCGGAGAACACGATGTATCCACTTAAAGTTAGCATTTTATATTAGTGTCCACTTTTATAAAGGATCACTCCCAACATTATCTGTCTTCACATTTCCGAGGCCTGCGCCATAAGACCCCTACAGTCTCCTTTCCAGTTGACCATGATTTAGAAATAAAGTTCTACCCCTCAAGTGAAAGTCTGCATTTGAGTCTAGTTACAAAGAAAGAGAAAACCTGAGGAACCATCATTTCAAATGACAGATAGTATTACATTGGCAAGTGTCGATCAGTTATGATTGAGAGCTCTAGAGGGGTGTGTGTGACAGTATGAACTGATGAATAAATAAGAAATGTGGGCGTCTTTACCGCCAGGTTATTTCCTGTGTATCTCCCTGAAATGAACAAATGTTAAATAAATTGTTATGTAAGTTAAATTAATAAAGTTCTTGACTAGCCTAACTCTAATTAGGGAATAGTCATATAGGTTTCTACTTTTGTTATGATTAACTGCTTTTGTTTCATATGCAACATTAAAATCATTAAATAGAATAATAGAGAAGATGACAATATCCCTATCAATATTTTGGAGATGACAGAAATTGACAAATTTTAAGTGCCAGCATTCTAAAAATGAGAGGTGGTTCAGCTCTTTTTTAGCGAAAGTTGTGTTTGGACTGTCAAGACTAAGAGGCAGTGCCACAAATAGTGACAGGCCCTGCAGCCTGGGGACAGTTATTACTCTTAAGGACAAACCATGCCTGTAATTAGTTCACCTTCCTTCCATCCCATCACACTCCTATTCATGGAAAACAGTGCCATGAAGAGCATTACAATCCTATATAATAGACAAGAGAAGAACAGTTGAGTGAATGTGTGGATGAGCAGGGATGGGCTATAATATAACCTATTCTGTGAATGTTGAATCTTCCATGGTTTTGCTCACATATTTCATAATATCTCATTAAATTAACCATTTAATTATCATAAACAAGTAGCTCAATGATCTATACATTATTAATTTTTGTGAAAGATCTCTTTTGTAATCTGGGCAATTTAACTTCTCTATGAATAGCTCCCATTATGTGAAATATACTTAAGCAATTTACAAACTTTCCATCCATCTCTTGAAATCGTAAATCAAATAGTCAATTCTATTAGATGATTTTTAAAAAGGAAAAAAAAAAGCATTCAAAAGCAAACAAAAAAAATAAGCTTTAGCTTCATGGATTTATTATTTCCTTGGAAATTAAAAATAATTACTAGGGGCGCCTGGGTGGCTCAGTTGGTTAAGCGACTGCCTTCAGCTCAGGTCATGATCCTGGAGTCCCAGAATCGAGCCCCGCATCGGGCTCCCTGCTCAGCAGGGAGTCTGCTTCTCCTTCTGACCCTCCCCCCTCTCATGCTGTCTCTCTCTCTCTCATTCTCTCTCTCAAATAAATAAATAAAAAAAAATCTTAAAAAAAAAATAAATAAATAAATAAAAATAAAAATAATTACTTATGAAAACATTAACATATCAAAAATAAATTTGAATTAATGAACAGAATTCATTATTATGTGAAAATACTTTGGGGAATGTTTGTGTTCTTTCCTAATATGCCACATTTTGTTCTCCAGATATGTAATAGAACAACTAGTACCCTAGTGTCTGGTTTAGTGTAAATCAAGACAACCTACTGAGATAGCCATGTTTTATCATGAAGCTCCTCTATTTTCCAAGAAAAGCCCTTGCACGTTTTTGGATAATCTCACTCAGGCTTATAAAATATTAACCAATGGAAAAACGTAGCATTATTTTCCTAGTACAAACAAAGCTGGAGTATTGACATAATTATTCAAGTCAATGAGTGTGTGGCAGGATCCTTAAACAATTATTCGTATCTTGCAATGTAGATGTTGTAGATCAAGAATTTAAAATGCATTTATTCAAAGATTACAATCAAATGCAAAGGATAGTTACCCTCAAACACTGCCTATGAGATTTGTAAATGTGTGTAACTTTTCTAAAGGGAAACTTGAGACTATGAATCATATGCAAAAAGCTATGCATAATCTTAGCCTCAGAAACTCATCTAGAAATTTTTCTCAGGGAATAAAGATAAGCATAAATATTTAATTTATGTTAACCAGGTTATTTATAATAAAAATATTTACAAAATAATGCTCAATAATATGATTTAGTAAATTCTGGAGATTCCAAATTATTGGACGTCATACTGATACTAAAATACGTTATAAAGTTAAATGTATTTACATGGTAGAATATAGGGTAGATATATTATCATTTAAATAAAACACTATATAAAAACAGTACATAGATCATGACTGTATTTTTTTTTAAGATTTATTTATTTATTTGAGAGAGAGAGAGCGTGCAAGCAGGTGGAGTGGCAGGCAGAAGAGAGGGAGAAGCAGACTCCCCGCTAGCAGGGAGCCCAATGCAGGGCTCAATCCCAGGACCCCGAGATCATGATGACCTGAGTGGAAGGCAGACACTTAACCGACTGAGCCACCCAGGTACCCCATGGCTGTATTTTTTAAATGCATATACTGAGGAAGGCATTCAAACAGAGACATGGAAAAGTATTAAAATTGAGAGATATTTTTCTGGGTAGTAAGACGTGGGTGATTATTTTCAATTTGTTTCTATGTATATTCTATTTTTTTCTAAAAGAGACAAATATTACTTATATAATAAATTAAGAGAATCTATTATTGAAAACAAAATAGGAGTTTACCAATGGGCACAATGAACTGACCATCTAGATATCCCAGCCAGAAAGATACCAATCTCACTTTAGCTGAGTCTCCTATCAAAAATCCACATATCTTAGTTGGTATTTAAGCTTCATCATAAGTTGTCTGGGTGGGAAGTAAACCTTAATCAGGACTCAGGTACACATTAAGATCCGAGTAGGAATGTGCCATGAAATTGGCCTAGAACTGAATGAAGGACAGGTATGTACATGGTAGAGCAGGAAAGGAAAATAGAGACAACACTACAAAATACTGGTGTCCCTCCACTTTCAAAGTGCCTCTTGGTCACCCCAAAGACCTTAAACTGTTCTTGAATAACTAAAATATATTAACTAAACTCAGACTTTTAGATGTATTTTTCCTGAGTTTATACACACCCCAGGCAAAAATAACATAAGTTAATACGATTTACCTGCATTTCCATACACCTTTTAAAGTCCCTGGTCCTTGGGGCACCTGGGTGGCTCAGTCAGTTAAGGGGGGAGGGGGGGTGGGTGGTCCCTTCTCAGCAGGGAGTCTGCTTATCCCTCTCCTTCTGCCCAACCCCCTCCCCCTGCTTGTGCTTCTGTTCTCTTTCTCTCTCTCTCTCAAATAAATAAAATCTTTAAAAATAAATAAATAAAGTTCCTGGTCCTTCATTCCTCAAATGTCCCTTAGGCCACAGTTCTTCCAACTTCTCTAGATCTTTTCAAGCTAAACCTCCCAAATTCTTTCCTGTTTAAGCCCACACAGATATTCCAGATCTCCACCCTTCCTATTCTCCCTCACCGTCATCCCTCTCTCTCCCCCCCAAGCACCACCCTCTCTCTGTCTCTCTGGATTTGACACTCATCTTTCTTTACATTGCAGGTCAGCTTTGCCATAAGGCTAAGTCCTCACACTGTTCATCCTACCTCTCAGGTCTTGTCTCTTTTTAAACTTTCTTTTAAAATGTCCACTGTTCATTAAATACCTATTTTTTGACCGCTTGAAATTTTTCACTAAAACACTTCCAAAACACAAATTCTCAGCTACCTTTTGTGTGTGTGTGTGTGTGTGCACGCAAAGATAGATAACTTCTCTTAATGCTAGTAATTTGAAAATAGAGAAAGTGGGTTGAGGAAAATGGCATGTAAAATTTTTCTTTTTATCACATAAAACAGAACAATTATATTGCCACATGTCATTTATGTACAGTACAATCTATTATACAACTATAAAACATATACTTCCTCTCCCTTATTGGTAGAAATGCATCCCCATGTCTTTGAGAGAAATCATTTAAGGAAATCAATGATTTACAATGTGTTTTTTTCCTCTAACAGGAAATGTTCTTTTTTTTCCTACCAGGCAAACCTTAATCATCCTTTAAAATATGGTTCCCAACGTCTGTGCTTCTAAGATTCCATAGGATTTTATCATTAGCTGTTTAACAGAAAATGCCACATTATGTATACAACTTTACATATCTTCTAACTCAATGTGCAATTGCGATCTGATTCAGGTTTGAGCTAGGTTTTCCTTTACATATCTCTGCTCTATTGTTTAAACAATTTCTGACACAAAACCTTATTTATACATCACGTAAGAAGTTTTGACTTTGTTCAGTAGAGATAGGTAAACCTTTAAATTATTTACTAAAGATGGTAAATAGTTTTATTTAAAAAAAATATGGACATTTGAAAAACAGTGCAGAGCACTCACTGTCTGGAGACAAAAGGCTGGGAAAACACTTAGGAGATTTAGATGTTATCAACCAGAGATAATAAAAGTTTAGTTGAACTATGACTGATTTTAACTGAAATTGGCAAGCCCTTTCTAAACCTACTTCTTCAGTTTTCTGGCACAGAATTACAGTACTTTTTTTTTTTTTTAAAGCTTTTCTTGAAGTTAGTGTGTCAATGAGTTCCAGCCAACGAAATCTGAAAAGAAATAATGTCCACCACTGACTGGCCTAGCCTCATAAAACATCCACATGTAATATATGCAGGACCTCATCAACCTGGGCCACTGAATAACTGAATAAAGGAAGGTCAGCCACATTCTCCTGAGGACTGGACTTTACCTGCATGAGACATAAATTTCTATTGTGTAAAACAACCATGACCTCTGTTACGGCATCCAGCTGTATCTTATCTAATATACTGATCATATATAAAGGAACACAAAAAGAAAATGATGATGTATGATTAGACTGACCAGGTAAATGGCAGGACAACAAAGTATGTAAAGCAGGTAAGTAGATATAAATGCCTGAACAAAGAATTAGTAGTATTCTGCATTTCACAATAACCCAGAGTTTAATATCTATTACATTCCTAAGCATATTGGAAGTCTTGCACCCAAGAAAAGTAAACACTTTAAAACCAAAATAATGTAAGGGCTGAAAACAAACTATTTCACAAACTCAATGCTTCAGACTCAAAATTATTTCTTCAAAAAGTACATGCTCTCTAAAACATGTCTTCTTTTCTTTTATACAAACATATTTTTAATTTATCCTCTGTTCTCCTCTCTTCCATATTTCTCACCCATGGGAGTCAAGGCTTTCAGAACTGATCAGCATAGTGAGCAAACCTTTTGAAATTATTTTCTTAGAATGGACATTTCCTTCGTTACATTTTGTGTCCCAGAAAAAGTTATGGGGTCTGAATGTATCAATGTCGAGCAGCATAGTAAGTTTTCACTGACCTTCTGAAGTATCCAAGCTGCCCTGCCTATTTTCAAACACAGTTAATGGAACTTAAAATGAAAGATAAACCAAAAAAAAAAAAAAAAAAAATGTATGTTTGACATCAGACGACCAAGGAAAACCTTAAAATTCTGATGCAAATTATCCTAACAAAGTATCTGTACAATTAATCCAAATCACAGGCATTGATTAATAACTATCTTTCTATATTATCAACAAGTGCTTTCCTCCTTGTAAGGAAAATTTTTGTTATTTCAAATAATAGTAGTAACTGACTGTATAAATCAGGATCTTACCAGGAAAGAGAGGACTCAAACTGTATAATCTGAGCAAAAATAATAGAGATTTTCATAAAAGTATACAGTATTAGAAGCCACAAGAGATAGTGCAGTATCCCATGGTTATTACCTGCAGGGTGCAGGACCACTCTTATGCTTAAAAAGGTAGAGGGAACAGTTATTTGAAACCGATGTATACAAAAAGGTCAAAGATCACCAGACACGAGTCATGCCAAATTAAACACTGGTCTAAGGATGAGTACAATGCCACATTTACTTCTCAGAAGGAGTATTCAGGAATAAATATATCAACTTTATTTCTACCTCTCTAATCTCTTGGGGCTAACCATTGTCTAAACCCACCTGATAAGCCAGAAGAGTCAGAAAGACTACTTCTGAAATACAGGGAAACTGAACCTGAAGATGGGGTAGAGTGGGGCAAAGTATACGTCCCACATGGCCACGAAGTAGATGTCCAGAAAAGCAAGTTTTCTTTTAAAGATTTTATTTATTTG
This sequence comes from Halichoerus grypus, assembly GCF_964656455.1. Taxonomy (NCBI): domain Eukaryota; kingdom Metazoa; phylum Chordata; class Mammalia; order Carnivora; family Phocidae; genus Halichoerus; species Halichoerus grypus. The sequence continues at coordinate 42,421,372 of NC_135715.1, forward strand.
ACAGAGAAAGAGCAGGGGGAGTGGCAGGCAGAAGGAGCGGCAGACTCCCCACAGAGCAGGGAGACGGAGGTGGATCCCAGAACCCTGGGATCATTACCTGAGCTGAAGGCACACTTAACCAACTGAGCCACCCAGGCGCCCCAGCAACAAAGTTTTCTGTGTTGAATTTACATTGCATATTCTATTGAACATTAAATGTTATTTTCTAAATATGAAAGTCAAAGAAAATGTAAGAATACAAGTTAAAGCTCAATCTCTAAAGAACATGCATATGTCCCAATATGCCCACGACTTTTTTTTCAGCATGACAAAGGAAAAAAACTTCACGGAATCTCTTATTAGATATCAAAAATAAATTTCACATTATTCTAGTTTCTCATCAAATTTTCCCATTCAACTATTTTCACTAGATTTCAGCATGAAATCAATGCAAAAAAAAATCTTTAAATTGAATGTTAATTCATCTTTTCCACTCTAAAGCTTTAACTCAATCTGGAATAATTTCTAAGCATCCTGCTTGAGACTTGTGCGCTATCATTGGTGGATGAGGAAGTCCACTCTGGTAGTGTGTGATTACTATATATACTCAAATGAACTTGCATTAACTTTTCTCTCTCATAAGTTCAAAAACAGATGCATGCTTATTATTTATGTCCACCAGTACTACCTTAACAAATATTTAATTTATTAAAAAGCACATGGGGGGGGATGGGTTAAATGGGTTATGGGTTAAGGAGGGCACTCGTAGTGATGACCATAGGGTGTTGTATTAAGTGATGAATAACTAAATTCTACACCTTAACTAATATTGTACTCTATGTTAACTAATTGGAATTTATTTTTTTTAAAGATTTTATTTATTTATTTGACAGAGAGAGACAGAGCGAGAGAGGGAACACAAGCAGGGGGAGTGGGAGAGGGAGAAGCAGGCTCCCCGCGGAGCAGGGAGCCCGATGTGGGACTCGATCCCAGTACCCTGGGATCATGACCTGAGCCAAAGGCAGTCGCTTAACTGACTCAGCCACCCAGGCGCCCAACTACTTGGAATTTAAATAAAAACTTAAAGAAAAAGGCATATTGATTTGAAAATTAGAGGTCATAATTCTAAAAGATAAAATGTAAATAAATCATACTTTTCAGTTTTTTCCAAAAATATATCTAAAATATTGCTCATGTAGAGAACCAATCCTCAAAGCATAAATTGGAAATCCTTACTGAGTAGTAAATTGAGGACAACTGCTTCACATTTGGAGAATCTTAGTACCTACCAGAAGCTCCATAATTTCCTTTCCAGCAATTTCAGCACTTGCTCAGCTCTAGAATGTTCCCACTACAGACTTCCTAGATCCTTTTCTCTGACACATCAGTGTGGGTCAGCCCCCTGCCCCAGTCAACAGAAATTTATGTCATCTCTAACAATTATTTCAATTGATTCCAACAATTCATATTCCTGCTGGTAGTATATGAGAGCTATTATTCAAGATTCTTGTCAACACTTGGTACTGTTTGTCCTTTTAATTTAAGCTGTCTTGGTTAGTAGTTTGATAATGATTTTCCTTGGCATTTTCTTGATAACTAATGAGTCTGATCCCCTTTTCATGTGTGTAGATTTTTCTTGTCCTTTGTGCTTTTGGGATATGGAACTGTAAAGTGACTCTCGCATCTTTTGCTTATTTTTTAATGGATTGTCTTTTTGTTACTGAATTGTAAGAATACTGTAATCAAAAGTCCTAGGACAGTTAAATATATTGCATTTTAGTTCTGTGGCTTATTTTTCTACTCTTTAATAAGCACACATTCTTAATTTAAATGTAGTCTAATTCATCTTTTTCATTTATTTCTAGATCCTTAAATATTTTTCATAATCCACTGCAATTAATATATTTCAATGTCATCCAAAATTTTAATGTTTTCTCTTTAAAGTTAGATATATAATCTATATGGAATTGTTCTTTATGGAATGTAGGAAAATAAGAAAACATTTGATTATCAATTGGGTTATCAAACCTAGATGTTCCCTTGAACTTACTCATTTGCTGTTTTAACAAGACTTTAACAATTGCTGTTTAAACAAGACTTTTTAATCCCCAGTCTTTCACATAATTTTTAATGTTTTCCAACCAGATGTCTTTCCAAGAAATGAATCAGCTGAATGATCAGTCCAAATTCAGGACATCAGATAGAAGCCCACAGAATCAGAGGTCCTCCTGATTCTCACTTTAACAGAATACCACCTCACTACGGGGCAGGTGGCTATTTGTCATGTCCTTGTTTTTCACAAAGAGCTGCTGTAGCAGAGAAATTATTTCATCCCCAATGTTATTAGTGCCCCCTTTTTCAGAATACTAAATCATTATCTGATGTTGATAGTATTGGGCATTATTTGCAGAATATTATTTTTACATCAAAATTAGTAACAGTCAGGGGCACCTGGGTGGTACAGTGGGTTAAGTGTCTGACTCTTGGTTTCAGCTCAGGTCATGATCTGGTGGTCATGAGATCGGTCCCCCCATCAGGGTCCACATTCAGCTTGGAGTCTGCTTGAGATTCTCTCTCCCTCTCCCTCTGCCCCTCTGGCTTGTGCTCGCTCTTTCTCTCTCTTGCTCTCTAAAATAAATAAATAAATCTTAAAAAACAAGAACAGAAACAAACAAACAAAAAAAACTAGTAACAGTCAGCTTTTCCTGATCGTGGTTCTTGTCTTGGTTAACATACAGAATTCCCTGAATCAGTCTTCTCTTTTTCACTTAGGTAGAAAAATATAAAAAAGTAGATAGTTATATACTTTAAAGGCACACTTACATCAAATAAATCATACATATATTAACATTCCCCATTTATTATGTTATAGTCAAGCTATTGTTATAAGACTATGTTCTTTGTTTATATGTATAATTTTCCTTAATATTGTGGACATTTTTTGTGATTAACATTGTTCCAATTAAATACAATTATTATTTTCTTAAATCTCAATTCATCAGTTCAGTAAACAGGATATCCTACAAGTTAGCTGTACTGTTCAGCCCTACTCCTGACATTTAGCATCGCCATTGTTTTCTAGCAGAAAGATTTTTGTGACTTTTCTTGCTTCAATATGGAATTATCTACTTTCCAATTATCTCTGGTTTTAATTAAAAAATGTATTAGAAAAATGTGGGTGCTAGTATTCATGCTAGCACATATTGAAAAAAAACATTGGCCAGAATAGCCAGACACTCTCAGACACTCTGGAGACAGAGCTTTAAACTGTAATTAAGGTCACAAGTCTATATCAACTTTTCCAACTTGGCTTAAATATTACTAAATCCTTTTTGGGATATTTTGTTTGAGTTCATATCTCTTTAACATATTCGCAAATACAAAGTCTACTTTTTAGATGTTTTACCCTTCTAGTCATAATTAAAGGGCAATTATTCCCTATTACAATCACTTTTGTCTTATTTTGTGGTCCCTTTGTTAACATTATAATATCAGAAATTTTTTCCAAATCAACTTGTCTTTTCTTAAATATGGGAATTTGCTTATTGGGTTTTGTCGATACAGAATGCTTATGTATATGGAAATGATGTTAATTATTCTCTCTGTATATCATCTTAAGCATGGTAATGTGGGGGATTGCTACTGTATTTTTAGACTGATATTTTTATTGAATAATAAGAAAAGTTAGTAATGTGCTAGTTACTAGAGACAAGCAAGACAGATATCCTGTTTTTCCAATTTGTGTAAAATATAACTCTTAAGGAATATTGATGGAAGCGAGTAATTATAGAAAATACTTGTAGCAGGAAGGGACCTAAAAGCTGGAGATAGATTCATGTGCGGCCATCTTTACAAGTAACTTTGGTTCAATTTTAACCAATTTTAATAATATTTAGTCAAATACATATAAACACTCAATAGATTTATTATTTTACTGGAGTTTAGACTTTAAAAGGATTTAAAGATTCACTGAAAGTTGCTTGCTTTCTTAGGAAATAAATGTCTCAGGGATGCTAAATTGAGCAAATACTCCGGAAGACTGCAGTGGTAGATGGCAGACTTCAAAATTCAATTTTTTAACTTCCAGGTTGCACTCCTTCCAAAGTACCATGAGGATTTTTTTCAAATGATGACTGCTTTCTCCCCCCAACTAAACAGAAAAACATATATATAACATATAAATAAAACTTTATACATAGAGACAAATTTACTTTGCTATACAAGGCTGAATGATGCCAGTTAAGGACATGTTGTTAATTTGGTGATAAATTAAGAACTAGACAACTAAAACAAGTGCCTTAGAGTATCTTTTAAAAAGCTGAAATAATATAGTGTCAAGTTCAGAAACAAAACCAAGCCTCTGTGCCTATACCTATAATGGAAATAAGTTTATCAATGTAAGAAAAAGACAAATTTTCAATAGAGTTTCAGTAAGGAGCTATGCTATAGATATCTAGATTTTAAGTCTTGCAGTTTGAGCATTTACAAAAAATAAGAGATAATGAGTGAATACACCTTTCTGGCTCAGTACATAAGTCAATACTATTACTCGCAATATAGGACTATAGAATAACCCAAACATCTCGGTGCAATAATTTTATAGCCAAGTATGCCGATGTCTTATTTTGAAGTTACTTCAAATTGGAAAAAAATAAATAAATGAATTTATTTACTTCACAAAAAGCTCTTGTGAATTAATTTCTCTTCATTTCCTTTGGAATCATCTAACATGGATACTTTCCCTTTAGTGTTATTCCTCTTGGTTATATTCCTTAAAAACCACAGGCCACAAAACACATTAAAATGAGGTATTTATAGATCTATATATTTGGAATTATACTACAAAAAAACATAAAATATGTTGCCAAAGATATTTATAACAAAGTTATTATTTCTGATGGTTTGGTTTAGTGGCATTATTCCTTTTATTAAAAGCAAGGAAATAAACAACCTCACCTGGTCTTCAAGGTCTAGGATTCTATTATTAACTTTAACTTAGTAAGATGCTCATTTTCAGTATTTTCTCATTATCATTGCATCATTTTAAGCCAAAAAAAAAAAAAAACTTCTAGTTTACTAATCTACAACTCTTGAATTATCTGAAGCTAAATTATAGAGGGACCTTGATAGTATAGTTATATATTAAATGTTGAAATCCTTTTCATTATATAAATCCAGAATTGACTGTTAAAGCCTGACAAGGATAATAAACACCCTAATTACCAAGAAGCACTGTCTCCACAAGCTACTACTCTTTTCTTAAAGGCATTTATGTGCTTTTCCAGGCAGATAGATTTGCTCTGCCTCTTAGCCTGACATAAATTATTTTTATATCAATGTTTCAGAAAAGAGGTTGTCCTCTGAGTGATAGCTATGAGGAATATAATACCTCTGGGAAAAGAAAATTAATTTATCTCATTATTTTCTATATCTCACTATTCCCTAAGCTGCAATACAGCTCAGAAACTTATAGTGGAAGTCTAAGCCCCAACAGTTAAGCTTCATGAACAGATATCATTAAAGAGCAAAACTCCTTAAAATAAGGTTAGCTGTTGGGAATTGAAAGCAAAGAAAAAGAATAAAAGAATCCAACTAGGAGAGATATTTAATCCAGCTTCATTATTTTCACTATGACACAATTATATCACCTTGTTATTTGGCTAGTAATTGCAAAATATAAGGAATCTCATTAGAGAAATGGGATGTACTATCTCACCTCTTAGACAGGAGGGGGTACAGTTTTCAACTGGAGAAGAAAAAGGGTCTCCACAAATCACATTAATATATAAACAAATTACTTAGTTTAAATTGGCTTACATGCTATGCCTAACTCATACATGTATCTTTTATCAGGTTAGATTTCAAATGGGATGTTTTAACTCAACAGAAATTAGTCTCTCAAAAATGCAAGCTCAGTCAAAATTAAAATAAATTGCTTTGATAACCATTGGACCATTGGATTTGGCATTCAGGTGATCTTAGCTGAGATCAGTCCTTCCAAGTGGGAAAAGTGTTACCAGAGAAGAGTGGGTAGAAGACAAAAAAGGTGGGGAGGGGAATACTAAGTATAGACCACTTGTTCTAGAAACTATGGAACTGGTGGATGAAAGAATCAACCTTTCCCTTTCTGTAGATATTATAGCATGAGCAACTTGGAAATTCTTCACGGATGTGTCCTGAACAATTTCCAGATAGGAACAAAGTTCACATTTAGAGAAGAAAACAGGTAACATGCTGAGTGATGGGATTATGACCGTGTTTGAGTCTGTTTTGTCTGAAACCCATCTGTCTCTCAATGCCCTGCTATAAGGTTGTTCACCACTTCTTTCAATCAGACGTTATCTTTCTAAGAGTTCTTTTTTTTTGCCTAAGATATTTCTCTCCAGGATCCTGTCACTTGCAAAATAAAGGACTCTGACTAATAAACTTAGTGTTGGAAAGTACTTTGAACATTTAGTTCAATTTCTTGATCCCTTCCAAAATCCCTGAAAATTGATAAAACATCTCAAAAAGTAGCTGAGCTGTTTGATCAGATTTATGAACTATTGATTGCTAAGAAACAAAATAAAACATAAAGAAACAAACTACTAACTCCTTGTATTTAGTAAAAATATATCTGATCTTTTCAGTCTCAGATCTAAAAATTTCAGAATGATAGCTAATTTATACGGAATTTAAGCATTATGCATTATTCTAAGTATATCATGGCAACTGCCACACTTAAACTTTGCAGTAATCTTATGATATACACATGAAAATTTCCACTTAGAAACATGAGTGTTGAGGCATAGAGAAGTTGCAAAATTGGCCCAAGTTCTCCCAACCGATCATTTGTGGAATGTGTATCTGAACATGTGGAAATGTCTCCAGAGTTCAGGGTTAATAATTATTCTAAGTGGTACAACAATATCATGTATTAAAGTATTTCAAGAAAGTCAAACTTCTTGTGGCCTACAGTATTGCAGAAATAGACTCAATATAAAAACTGTGGAATACTCAACAAAGAGAGTAATTTCTCACTTGTTTTCTGGGTGGAATTGAAGTCTTTGCAACTAAATTGGTCCCTAAATAAACTTAGACAAGTAAAATTGTTCAGTGAATTTGTTAAATTGATGGTGATTTTTCTTAGTACAGCAACCCTGAATAAACAGTTACCAGCTGTCCCTATGTTTCTTCCCAACCTTACTCAAATGCTTACCCCCCTCACTGTCTAACCACCTTCTTCCTGAAAGGGAGGGTACATGTTCAATTCTATAATGTAGGTGAATCCATAATCACACATTTCACATACTATTCTATTTCTCCGTGTACATTCTGATACTATTTGTAGATTGGAAGCAATCTATTGTACAGTTTAGAACATATGAGAAAGATCATCTGTTATCTTTAAATGAATTTTAGTAAAGACTGAATAGATCAAGGAATCCAAACAAGACAGGAAAGTAGATGAATTAAATAAGGAAAATCAATGTGTAAAATGTTTTTACTCTATCAAGAGTCACCAGAGAAGTGATTGATCTAGAGTTTGAAGTAATTACGAGGTCATTACTTACCAATAGGAATGCAAGTTCAATACTGGGTAGAATCCTAGAGGAGTCCTGTCCTTGAAGTTAGGAAATAATGACTAGAACACAATAGTATTCAATTAGCAGCTCACTTCCTATAAATTACTTTTTTTTTTTCTTCCAAGTGGAACAGAGTCTATAATCAATCTTCAGTTTAGCTTCTTATCCTAGATCAGAGGTAAATTCATTCATTCTGAAATGACTAAATTTAGTAACATGTAAGAGAAATAACTAATTCAGAAGAAAATGAGAAACAGCATTAAAATGCTAGGAACACCACTATTAATTTCAGTTTTTGCTTCAGATTAAATTTTAAAATAGCCTGAAAAAGTTGATTGTCTAAACTGAATTGAAATATTGTTAATGAAGGGTTTTTTTCCAATTTTTTTCAGGATAGAAAGTAATTTGAGAGATTATATCATTTTCATCCCATTTTAAGTGCCACCATAAGAATTTCTGTATATTTTTAATTTGTGCATCCTATACGTTTTCACTGTATTTGTAGATTGAAAAAGGCTATTAACTCTTTCCCACAAATGCTGTTTTGGTCTTTTTTCCTTCTTCTAAGCAGGAAAACTATTAGGACAGTTGAGAATGGCAGAGTCAGTTTGAAATTCACCAAGGAGTTTGGATTTATGGGCTTACAGACTAAACCAGATTTGGACATGGTTGTAGTTTATGCCCAAGAATGTTACAGATGCTTCACATACACTTAACATTTTTGGGATTTTCCAATTCAACAGTGTGTTTTTAAAAAACATCAGGACACATCAGAAACAAAAGTTTATTTCCGTAAGTAGTTCTAAAGGAAACCATTCACTGAGTTGATATTAATTATTTCATTTGCTGAGAGATAATCATATGGCTCTGTGAACAATTACCACATAATTGTATTTAGGAAAACACAATGTCTAACATTCACAGGACATACTCCTCTGACTTACATCATAACCAAGGAAGGAATTTGATAATTCCCTGAAGATAATCAACCAATGTGCTATCATTACCAAATAATCAGAACAAAGGTTGGTTAAAAAAAGAACAAAACTTCCCTTAGTGAAGAAACTGTTTTACTGACCACAAAATATTGTATATAATTAAGAGCACCACACTTCAAAATATTCTGTGAGCAGAGCATATGATTTGAGGTGAAAATGACATTTAAAAAGATTAAAGAACTGTTAGTTTCAAATAAGGAAAGCTAATGGTAGATACTGTCAAAGTACAGAGATAATGAGCAATGTGCAAAAAGAACACAGACCTCTAAACTTTATCATAGAACATGAAGATCACAATAATACATCTATTGTTATTAATGAAGATACATAAAATAAATATAATTTTATATAGCCAGTTTGGGCTCATGACAGTACTCCTCAGCAATAAAGTATGAAAACACTCAAAGTGCAGGATTTAAAATAAATTAATGCTTGGCATTAATTCATGCATTGAACAGGTATGTGAAGAGCAACCACTATGTTAAAAGAAGTAATTCACTAGTAATATCAGTAACATATAAAGAAGGACTTGATAAAGGACATTTTAAGAGATTTTAACCCAGTCTCAGAAGTCAAGTAAGACCTCAAAAGGATGTTTAATTTGACACCTGCAGGATAAGCAGGAGTCAGTCGAAGGTGATTTGAGGAAAGTAATAAAGATTGCACACAGAAGAGAGTAAAGACAGCAGACAGATAAATAATAGGCTATCTAGAGCATTAAAAATGGTTGAGGGACATCACTAATAATTTGATACTTATGGATGACAATCATGACCCCTTAAATTGCTAGAGTAGCACTATCCAAGATAGAAAATTGGGTTTAATTGGCCATAAGTCTGCTGTATTAAAACCCTTTTTATGTTTTTTATCTTTGGGTATAAGGTGGGAAATTTATAAAGTTCTATTATAATATCATCCACATAATTTCTGAATATCAATGATACTGGAAAGTAATTTTTTTCACTAAAAGTAAGGGTTTCCTCTTAATAATTTTACAGAGTTTATCTTTGAAGGTGTAATAGAATCCAAGAAATTTGTGAGCTGAAGCAAACAAATTATGTTTTCTAATTTCTGCTAAGGGATCTGGCAGAGAAAAGTATGTTTTCAAATATTTTACATTAGATTTCTTGCTTTATAAAAATGAATAAATAGCTCAACATTTCATTAACTAATTATACAAAATTATTTTAAAGTCTCAACTACACTGCATAATATCCTTGTGTCAGGATATTTCCATTCCATTTGGATTCCGTTATTATATTCCATTCATTTAGAAAAAAAAAAACTAAGTATTTTATGACATTTGAAATTTGGACATGTTAAGTGGGCTTTTCAAACATTTTCTGGGTTTATGGATCAATGCCATTTTACCCTTCAAAAATAATCTCTGGTACAATAACAACCATTTTATGGACAAGGTTATGCAGGGGTGTTGATGAAGGAAAATAAGAGAATGAGGTATGCTGATTTAAAATGGACAGTTTCCCGGCAGCTGGTGAATAAACATTCCTTACAAAATTCAGACAGAGCTTGGAAGTAAGACAAATTTCAATTGTATGGAGTAACTTCTATAATAATGGTAGACAGAAATTTAACACAGTAAAAGGTATAAACTCAATATTCTAAACATGATTACAAAATTGTAACACTAACGATGCACAGGTATAATGCACTAGGAGATGAAGCATTTACTTATAACACATGTTGTTTCTGATATTGCATTTAAATATTCAAAAGATGTGTCTTGAAATGTACAAAGTTTGGACCAAAAAGTAAGTATGGAATTTGAAGTGGGGAGGAACAAAACCATCTTCCAAATAATAACCTCAATTTTGATTATTGTTAAATATTAAATGTCAAGAAGCAGTGAATCACACTGGGTAAGAGGGCAGATTTCACACCATAATGCCTGGATTCTCTACCTCTTCCTCTACTATTTTCTAGTGAGATCATCTTGAGCAAGAAATAATCTTTATGTGACTTTTCTCATCTGTAAAATGGAGCTAATAGTATTTACCTCAAAAAGTTTTGAAATTTAATGAGCTAATACATGCCAAGTGCTTAAAATACTTTCTGACCTAGTGTATGTTCGATCAATGACTCTTAGTTCTATTATTAATACCTAGGAGAGGTGATGTATAAATGACATTATATAAAGTTAACATAGCATTAATAACGCATCAATAATATACATTTTGTTTTTAAAACAACAAAACGGAAGCAAGAACACAAGAAAATCTTGACAACAGAACCATTGAGAGTTACATTACATAATTGTTTTCCAGGAGAAAAATGTGAAACCCATCAACTAAACCATTTAAAATTGCTAAAACAGCACTGTACAAATCACTGGAGCATATATTTTAAGGAACAACCCAATAACGGCAAGATGGTGACCAGTGGCCTCTTATAGCATTTACATTTTGTTCTATCATTCTTTGATAAGTCGGGAAAAAATTTTACTACAGGATTTTAAATTTGTTATTTAAACCATTATAACATAATATGTATGTTAAACTGCATTCTAAACTGCAACTTCAAAATAAAATGTAAACAATAAATTATAATACTGTTTTCTTTCTCAAATTTATACATTTAACTCACCCCAAAATAATGCCCCCCCTTTTTAGCAGAACTTCTGGAATGCTGATACCAGAGGTTTCTTTGACAATTATGATAGGAAAAAAAAAAAAAAATTACAGGTGAAAAATCAGTTAGTTTTTGTCGTTTTTTTATAATTCTTTAAAGTTGTTTTCCCCAACTTCCCTTAGCCATCTCTTATACTTTATTATGACAATATTAAGATTTTCACCTTGAAATCTATTTAAACAAATTATTTTCCATTCCCATGGCAGGTAATGATCAGTTCATGTTAAAAAAAAAAAAAAATACCATTTTACCATGAAAATGCAGTTTTAGCTCTTACCAAAATCACTTGCTTTTAAACACACTTAAGCTTAGTAAAGACAATAAAACATTTACTCACCTTTTCCTCCATAAAAATGTTTTTTAAAGGGCCTGTTGATGTTACTCAGAACTTAACTACAATAATATTTTTCTTTATAGTGTAAATTTGCAATACCTTCATGCAAGACATATACAGAGGCTGAAAGATGTTAAAGAGTCCTAAGTGTAGCTATCAGTACACATCAATTCATTTATTTAACACATAACTGAAGATCTCTACTGCTAGAGAATGTGAGGGACAGAAAAAATACTGCCTGCTCTCTATGAATTAACAGTATTTTCGAGAATTAAAAAATATGAACACAAGCATGATAGACTTGAATATGACAAACACGGTAAGAGAAGTATTTTTATAATATACAAGCGATTAAAGATGCTCTTTCAGGTGGAAGACTGTGTCAAGATTTAAGGACATTACAATTGCAGACATGAACACTGAAGGATAAATAACACTAAAAACCAAATTATAGAGGTGAGGCCATTTCTAATTGTGGTAATGGCTTACGAAGAAACAGGAAAGTGAAGCTCATGTGGACAATGAAAGCACAAGTTAACTGGAGCACATGGGATAAAACTGGAAGAAATACATCAACAAAATTAGGATGAAATTAGATTTCTGACTACCTGAATTACCAATGAAACATTCCTGGAGTTGTTCAGAAAGAAGCTTGAAATGATGGTAAACACGATATAAACCAAAAGAGAATAAGCCAAGTCAAAATTCAGTATTTAGAATTTTACAAGAAAAAAAGTCAGCAGAGTTATAGAATTTCTCCGGTAAAAATTAGTGTAAGATTAGGAAAGAAAGGGAACATTCATATCATATACTACTGGAGAAAAAGTTTCTTTTGGAGATCAGTAGGATATTACTATATTATAGGTAATGTGCTTTTTACAGTGTTTCCCAAAATATTATCCATTCCTTTCAAATGCTATCTAATGTACTATGCTAACATGAAAACGTGGGTCGCTGAGGAAAAAATAATAATCTTTTCTTAATGTAATGAGAAAGAATTTAGGTATTCTGATACTCAACTTGATCACTGTGATGGTTAATTTAATGTGTCAACTTGACTGGGCCAGCAGGTATCTGAATATTTGGTCAAATATTATTTTGTGTGTTTCTGTGAGAGTCTTTTGGATGAGATTAAGATTTGAATCAACAGACTGAGGAAAGCAGATTCCTCTCCCTCACCCAGCCAGTTGAAGACCTGAACAGCAAAAAAGATTGACCCTCCTATAAGAGGGAACTCCTCCTGGATAACAGTCTTGAGCTGGAACATGGACATATATCTATCCTGTCTTCATCTCCAACTAAATCATCAGCTCTTCCTGAATCTGGAGCCTGCTGCTGGCTTTCAGACTGGAACTACATCATCAGCTCCTCCTGGTTCTCAGGCCTTGGGATTCTGATTGGAACTACACCATCAGCTTTCCTGGGACTCCAGCTTGCTGACTGCAGATCTGGAAATTTCTCAGCCCACATAACTGCATGAATCAATATCCTATTAATTATTTTTCTCTGGATAAACAATACAACAGTAGTGTAAGGGCAAATACTGATTAAAAGTAAGAGTTTGAGATCTCTCTGTTGAAAGTAAGGAAAAAGAATTTTCCCCCTAACCTTTTCTTAGACCATTTACTTAAGAAAACTTTAAGTACTTTCTGTCTCTATAAAATGTATGTAAATTTTCTTAAAAGGTAAATAAGGCTCCTGCAGGGTTGGCCCAGGAATGTTGTTCTCAAGGACCTGGGGACTATCTCTTTGAAATGTAATCATCAAGGAAGATAGCTCTGTTATCTCCCAGCTTATGGAATGGTAGGAGCCTAACTTCCATGGGTACATCCCACCAAGTTGCTAAATCATCTCCTGATCTGAAGATACAAGTTTATTTTTCCTTTGGATAAAGCCAATTAAATACAGATGGCCACCTCAATTAACAAATGTATCCATGACACAGTACGTGTGACAAATGGTGCTGTCAAGTCCTATTACTTGAGAACTAGTTACTGTTCATCTCCAGAACATGTAAGTAATGGGGTGTATATGCCTGGGTATATAAAAGGGTAAGATTTCTTTCTGTCTTGCAGTCTTTTAGTGGATTGCTTGAGATGTGCATCGCATTCTGGCCTAATGTCTATTCAATAATTAAGCAGTTTTATTTATATTCCACCTTTGTGTAAGGGTTTTCTGAGTACCCAGAACATTTTGTTTTTAATTAAATTTCCCCCCAAAGTAACATGGTTTTAGGGCTGGTAGAAAGATATATCCAAATGGAATGGCTCTGGTTGATCTGACTACATTTAATTATGTTGCAAGTGGTAGCAAAGAAAACAAGATTGAATTCTTAGGAGATTGAGGGTTTCGGGTATAAAAAAGACTGGGATATAGTTCAAAAGAATTACTAATCAAAAAGAAAGAGTAATAACTGTTTTCACTGAAATACTGCTTTAATGGTGCTGTTTTCTGAATCTTGCCTCTTGATGTGGAAAACATTTTATAGTCTGTTGTGGTCATTTAAAGACTGGTTTTGTACAAGGGTGTTTCAAACAACAAAATCCTATTAAAAAACATGATCTCACTGATATGAGGAATTCTTAATCTCAGGAAACAAACTGAGGGTTGCTGGAGTTGTGGGGGGTGGGAGGGATGGGGTGGCTGGGTGATAGAATTGGGGAGGGTATGTGCTATGGTGAGCGCTGTGAATTGTGTAAGACTGTTGAATCACAGACCTATACCTCTGAAACAAATAATACATTATATGTTAAAAAAAAAAAAGAAGAAGATAGTAGGAAGGGTAAAATGAAGGGGGGGAAATCGAAGGGGAGATGAACCATGAGAGACTATGGACTCTGAGAAACAAACTGAGGGTTCCAGAGGGGAGGGGAGTGGGGATATGGGTTAGCCTGGTGATGGGTATTAAAGAGGGCACGTATGAATCATGGAACACTACATCAAAAACTAATGATGTAATGTATGGTGATTAACATAATAAAATTTTTAAAAATGGATAAAAAAAACATGTATCAAGGAAAAGTCTTGAGAAAAACTGAAAACAGACTAGGTGAAGACATTTTATAGTTTAGCTCAACAGCAAAAACTTATTGAAGAAATCTGGTATCTAACAGTGCTAGGAACATATTTTATGCTAAAATCTTTCTCTTGCAACCAAAATATGCCTTGGCAACTCCATTCTGAGATACAAAGTAAAGCAATAATGGGGAAGTTGGAATGATTCAAACATGCATTGTAACATTAAGCAATATATTTTCATGTTCAAAGTAATGAAGACATCTAGTTAGAATGAGGGTAGATGAGTAATAATGATAGAACAGGCAATTAGCTATATATGAGCTGGAGGCAAGGTGACAGTAAACAGTGGTTTGTGGTTTCCCACCTCCTGGGGCTATGAGACCAAGAACGGTAGGTGCAGAGCCTGTGCTCTCCTTTCCAGCTTGTGTCCTACAATAGCCTATAGCTTCATTATAATATATTTGCATGCAGTTTCAACCCCCCCCACCCCTAACCTCTGGGGGAAAATGGCCATGAGGGTTCCGGCAAGAACCTTATAAGGTCAAAAACTACCCCTCCAACCGGTAGGAGGAGTCCCTTACAGCGTTGGAAACAACGTCAGTTGGAGATGGCCCTAGGTATGACCCATAACCTATGCAAACATAAAAAGAAGAGACACCCCTAACCCTCATGCAGTTGCCACCTCTAGGCCTGCCCGTTCTTCTATCTTGAGAGTGTATGGTCCTTAATGAACTGCTTTGTGCTTTCCTTCTTGATGTCTTTATTCGAGCATGGATGCTCATGTAAATCTTTCGTGGGGAATACCAGAACCGAGACCTCCACTGACACAATGCAAGTGTACACTGTTAACAGTGATAAATTATGTCAGATTTCTTCAAAATAACATGTCCAATTAAATTTTCGATGATAAAAATACTGGTTGATGAAAAATAATGGTCAATTCCATTAAACCACCCAACAATTCTTCAGGAGAGTGAAAGTTTAACATATTTTTACAAACTAGTAAATCATGTTCTTTTCTAGCTACATAGTGAATCAATGTATTTTTCATATTTGAACTTGATCTTAGGACATTATCTTTATATCTTATTTGTGAAAGCAAAATATTTTAAGAGCTCAATAGTCAATTAAGTAAATATGCATATGCCCTAAATACTATATGTGAAGATTAACTCTTTCGCAGTTAAACAATGAAAACAAAAATAATGTCTCCTAGAAACATGAAAATGAAATTGAGTTCTCTCTCAGCAACATCATCTGTACATCTAAGAGTCAGTAATCCAACTCCAAATATTCACAAACTAGCTAGAGCTTATATTTACATTTTTTTTAAGATTTTATTTATTTATTTGACAGAGAGACACAGCAAGAGAGGGAACACAAACAGGGGTGAGTGGGAGAGGGAAAACAGTCTTCCCGCGGAGCAGGGAGCCCAATGCAGGGCTCGATCCCAGGACCCTGGGATCATGACCTCAGCAGAAGGCAGCTGCTTAACAGCTGAGCCACCCAGGCGCCCCTTATATTTACGTATTTTTAACAACTCAGGAAAATACATCACAGTCTGTAATTCACTTCAAGAACATAATCTAAGCAAGATATTAAAAAAAAAAAAGGAAAAAAGAGGATATCAGGTTACCCAGTCTTTGAACAATAAAGGCATATTTGATATCTTTAGTTTCATTTGGGATCTATTTATAGTTCCAAGAAAATCTGGCTCATTCTACACCCTGAAATACGCTACAGTTTTTCTAAGATATTTCTACACAAAAAGAACTTGAATTTACAAAATCATTACACTATCGCAATAATTTTGGCTGTGGGCTTACTTAGGGAGAAGAAAAATGGGAATTATTTTAACTGGCGATTTTAATTTAGAATATGGAGCATGACAAGAAATTAGTGATGATCTGAGTACAAAGGAAAAGATTTCAGGGACTGCATCAAGTGTCCAGATGTACAGAAAGAATAAAGTACTTTCTACATCAGAGTGGGTACATGAGTAAGCCCAAATAACCACATATCTCATATATGCAGGGTGTTATCCATTCTGATACATAAAATGAAAAAAAAAAAAAAAAGGTTTGCTTTATTTTGGCTTTTCAAATGGGCTACTTTCGTTTCTCATTTATTATAAAGATTGTCAATATATGTTTTTCTCATAGTTCAATCCAACATTTCCAAAAAGTGACATTTATGTTGGCAGTGGTAGTTTTTATATTGCCTATTGGGTTGTTGCTATTCTTGCTCTTTAATCAAGGCCCTAGGATATTTTTCTGGGTTAAACTCCAATTATTTTGTTATTTCTGGAAAGGTGCTCACTCTCTCTTTACATTCCTCTTTAAGCCATGTATTTTAAAAAGAAATGTCATAACAAGATAGCATATTCTCCTCTTACCTTGCTTTGAAGATTGCCTACGGCTGAAGATAACGTGGGTTTATAGCATTTAAAACAACGCTGGCTTTAAAATACATATTGTAGTCTGCTGGCTGTTAGCAAATACGTAAAATTGTATTTTCTTACTTATACTTTTCTGATGGACTTCAATTTGTTAACCAAACTTACATTATAAAGTGGAAGAGAACTGTGTACTTATTTAAGCTGTGGACTTACCTCGAGGCTTTTGTGAAGCCTCAACGGCGCTATCATGCTGTTTTTAGACCTAGAGGTCCCCATTATTTTCTCCTTTGGAAATAATCCTAATTCAACCAGACGGTAAGGTTTCCGGCTGCCTGTGCACAGTTCCTAAGTCCTGTTAGATCCCCACGAAGGCGCTTACCATGTACATGAGCTCGGCCACAAACCCAAATGCTGTGTGTGCCCCACTAGGTTTCACTGTGAAAAATCTGGAGTCTCTCATATCCCAATTTTCCACCCAGAAGGCTTAAGACAAAAAAAAACCCCAATGAGCTCAGACCCAGAAATTAGGGGAGCTCAACTGGAGAAAAGCTTACCGAGATCTTAGCGGGCGCGAAGAAGCGGCGGAGGGTTTAGCAGCTTCACCTGAACTTAGGAGCTGACCTGGAATCTTCAGCAGCCAACTGCTGCTCTCGTCTTGTCGTCAGACTATTTAGTAACGAGTTTGACACCCTTTATTCTAGGTAAAACGATCCACGGGTCGGAGGAACCCAGGAGCCGCCCAGCACCACAGACTCTTCTGGAGAAAGTTGGCCCGGAGCAGCTTTATACCAAGCGGAGGCGGAGGCAAGGCATGATTGGCTGGGAGGCGGAGGATTTCCTTACGGGGCAAGCCGGTCCTGCTTTCTCGGGTAGGGGGAAGGAGCTAAAGCTGAGTTCAAGGATTAAGTGGTGGAAATTAGGCTTCTTTGACAGGTGCTTCCGATGAATGCAGCCTGGCAGATTTAGAACGCCGGGCCAGTGGGGAGACCTCCGTTTTGTGGGTCCTGCTATAGGAATTAACTTGATCAAAACATAAACTAATTCAATGTTAAGTTGAACATAAGTCAAATCGAAGAACAAACAATAATGTAAATTAATCAATTTACATCAAAATAATGTTTTTCAAATTTTTTCATATTTTTTGAACCAAATATTTAAGTTCTTTTTTTCCAGATATTTATTTTAGGTGAGGTTACAAAATACATTTTAACAGTCATAAATATTTTTCTTTTTTTAAACTTTTTTTTTTTTTATTTTTTTGACAGAGAATGAGCACAAGCAGGGGGAGCAGCAGGCAGAGGGGGAGAGAGAAGCAGGCTCACGGCTGAGCAAGGAGCCTGATGGAGGACTGGATCCCAGGACTCTGGGATTATGACCTGAGCCAAAAGTACACACTTAACAGACTGAGCTACCCAGGTGCCCCCAAAATATTATTAATTAATAAAGATATTATTTTTATTAATCTGTAATCCTTTCTCAAATATTCCACTTACAACTTTCAATATATTATCAAAGATTAAGTGTTGGGAACTGAAACAAACATACTTTTCTGTTTCTGGGCTAATCAATACTGGAACCACATAAAAATAACATAGCAACTTGCTTCAGGAAATATTTGCTACTGAAAGATAAGCCTTTGAACAAATTAAAATAGCAACGTACGAAAACTAACACCTTACTCATGAATCATTTAAAAACCCTTGTTTCGGGGCGCCTGAGTGGCTCAGTCGGTTAAGCGTCTGCCTTCTGCTCGGGTCATGATCCCAGGGCCCTGGGATGGAGCTCCGCATCCGGCTGCTGGCTCAGCGGGAAGCCTGCTTCTCCCTCTGCCTGCTGCTCTGACTATCTGTGCTCTCTATCTCTCTGTCAAATAAATACAAAATCTCAAAAAAAAAAAAAAAAAAAAAAACCCTTGCTTCACTTTGTCCAGGAAACCAAACCTTAATATTGTAGACTGTACACATTCTCAACCAATTTTCCTCTTTGAAAGATTCTTTTAAAGTCACCCTGTCTAGGTCCTAAGATTGTGTAACTGTTCTCTCTAGATTTCTACCTTTTGTGCCCATACTAAGGTTCTGTCAATGTGGCATTCTCCCTTAATGTGAAAGTCTAGTGAACTTAAATTTGTGTAATCAATAGGTATTTTGTGAGGACTTTCAGGGGAGTGGGCATTTGATAATAAGTTTTTCTTAAAGTAAATTAAATGGTTTTATTTAAACTAACTCTCCCACAAATATGTAAATATAAAACAACTTACCTGAAGCCTCTGGAGAGTGACCAAATGTCAACAGAATCTGGAAGCGTTCAACACTTGAAAGAAGAGAACAGTTATGGGTGAGTTTCCCATTTTTATGACTTTTGGAATGAAGAGGGTCCCTACTCTACACCACGTAGAGCTGTAAAACTGATACAGATATCCTCATTTTACCAACCTGATGAACCAGCAGATGCATTTCAGAATATTTACAATACATTAAGTGTGGAGAGGAATCTTGGAAAGGAGACCTGAGAGAGACAAGGCACCAAATTCTGAATATAATCTCTTCCTAATCTCTGTAATATGAATATTCAGGACAGATGATAAACATCTCCAACTAAGTCTGTAAGACTGAACTGAAAATTCATCTGCTTCCCACAGCAGCAGACACAGAGATTTTAGTTGGGGCAAGTAAACTGCTTGATAAAACAATAACAAAAATTAATGTTTCTTTAGAGAAACAACACAATTCAGATTGTCTTCCATGTGTAGTTCATAATTCCCAGGATACAAACCAAAATTATTCTACATAAGAAAAGAAAAATGTTACTCATAAGAAGGAGAAATGGCAACTAATGGAAACTGACCTTGAGATGACCCAGATTTTGAAATCAGCAAAGATTTTTAAGTTATTATCACAATGCTCAAGAAGATAACATATACTGGTTGTAAATGAAGATGTAGGAATTTCAATGAAGAATAGAAAATAAAGCGGGGGGGGACAGCAAATAGAATGAGGAACCGAAAAGAAAAAAAATAACAGAACAAAAGATCAAATGGAAAAAAGATTTAAAATATGAGTGGAATCTCATGGCCAAGTGGAATAATACCAAGTGTTCATATACATGCAATTGGAGTTGCAGACAGCAAGAGGAAAAATGTGGCAGAAAGAAAAATACTTTAAGAAATAAATAATAACTGAAAATTTCCCACATTTGGTAAAAGACATAAATTTATAGATTCAAGAATCTCAGTGAACCCTGAGCAGGATGAACAAAATAACCTAGGAACATAGCACATAGCTACAACTTAAAAATGAAAATAAAAGTGCCATTCATACAGATCAGTGTGTTTCAAACTACTGACTTCTCATCAAAAACAATAGAAACCAGAAGACCCTGCACCCATACTTTAATGTGCTGGGTGGGGAAAAAAAATATTGCCAACTCAGGGTTTCATATCTTAAATTATTATCTCTCCCTAGTTCTCCCAGATATCTAACACTTTCTAAATCTTTATGCCTTTCAAATAATGCCCCTGCCTCATATAAAATTTAAAATATATCTGGTATTTAGTCTTAAACCAGTCATTTGTTATTAAGCTAACTGAGTGAGATAAAACAGGTAGGTTTGGAATTATCTTTCAGCGGTGGTGTTTGCAACTTGCCACACCTCAACAAGTCTCTCCCTCATGGGCTTGTGCATTGGCCCCAACAATCAAACAGAAATGTGTACAGCTTGTTAAAGCAAGTCTTCACGTATCTATTTACTGTAAAAGACTGACATGGAACAAAAGGGCATTATGATAATAACTAGAAATTTTCTTATTTTTTTCTAGAACATTATGACCATCAAGATAAAAGAGTGAAGCAGAAGTAAGTTACATTTTTCATAGAAGGTAACAAAAAGTTAACTGATATTAATGTTGATACCAATACTTGGTTTTCAAATTTGAGTTTACTAATAGTATAATGTTCAGAGAGTAAAAGACGGACAAATAAATGTTTGTCATAAAAAAATGCCTTGGTTCTTTGCTTTCTGTGAGATGATTAAATTAAAACATACAACTGCACTCGAATTGAAGTTAACTATATCAATAAATAGAATACTGGGCAAAAAATATAAAGTTAAGCTGTTAGGATACATCTAATTTGATAACCACTGTTCATGTTTTAGTTCATGTGCGGTGATATAAATATTACTTATGGGACACTATTTAGGGTATATTTTATCAATAGAAGCCATTTCTTTCTTTCTTTTTTATAACAACCCTTAACATGAGACCTCCCCTCTTAAATTTTGAAGTACACGATACCATATTGTTAACTATAAGCACTATGTTGTCAGATCTCTAGAACTTACTTATCATAATGGAAACTATATCCATTGAATAACAGCTCCCCTTTTCCTTCATGTCTCAGCTGTGGGCAACCATTATTTTACACTTTGCTTCTATGAGGTTGACTATTTTATTTTATTTATTTTTTTTTTTTTTTAAGATTTTATTTATTTATTTGACAGACAGAGACCCACAGCGAGAGAGGGAACACAAGCAGGGGGAGTGGGTGAGGGAGAAGCAGGCTTCCCGCGGAGCAGAGAGCCCGATGTGGGGCTCGATCCCAGAACCCTGGGATCATGACCTGAGCCGAAGGCAGACGCTTAACGACTGAGCCACCCAGGCGCCCCGAGGTTGACTATTTTAGATACCACATATAAATGGAATCATTGTTCTTCTGGGACTGGCTTATTTCATTTAGCATACCGCTTTTCAGGTTCATCCATGTTGTTGCAAGTGGCAGGATTTCCTTCCTTTTTTAAGGCTGAACAAATGCCATTCTATGTATGTACCACACTTTCGTTACCTGTTATCTCCGTTGATGGACCCTTAGGTTGTTTCCATATCTTGGCTATTGTGACTAGTGCTGCAAGGAAAATGGGAATACAGATATTTCTTCGAGATCCTGATTTCAATTCCTTTGGATATATACCCATAAGTGTGATTGCTGGATATGGTAGTTCTATTTGTAATTTTTTAAGGAATCCCCATACTGTTTTTAATAATGGCTGCACCATTCTACATTCAATGTGAGGTGAGGTCTCATTAAAGTTTTGATTTGCAATTCTCTGATAATTAATGGTGTTGAGCATCTTTTCCTATACCTGTTATCCATTTGTATGGCTTCTTTAGAGAAATATGTATTCAAGTCCTTTGCCCATTTTCAATCAGGTCATTTTATTTAATTTTATTTATTTTTGCTATTGAGTTATATAAGTTCCTTATATATTTTGGAAATTAAACACTTATCAGATATATGGTTTGAAAATATTCTTCCTCACCCCACCCCAGGTTGTCTTTTCATTCTGTTGATTGTTTCTTTTTTCTGTGCAGAAGTTTCTTAGTTTGAGATAGTCTCACTTCCTTTTGATTTTGTTGACTGTGCTTCGGGTGTCATATCCAAGAAATCATTGCCAAGATCAATGTCAAGAAACCCTTCTCTTATGTTTTCCTCTAGAACTTTTACTGTTTCGGGTCTCACAGACAAATGTGTTTAATCCATTTTGGGTTGATTTTTGTGTCTATCGTAAGGTAAGGGTACAATTTTATTTTTTGCATATGGATCTCCTATTTACCTACACTATTTGTTGTAAAGACTATCCTTTCTCCACTGTATATTCTATTACCTTGTTTGCAGTGGTGGTATCACAAGTGTTTGCATATGTCCATCACATTGGACACATTGAATATGTACAATTATTTGTATGTCGATGATACCTCGATAAAGCTATTAAAAACAATAAAACCAAAAAGCCATTTCTTACTCTTTAAACACACACCTATTCCAAACACACTTTTATATTTTTGAATAGAGAAAACAAAATTTAATGTCAGAGTGTGTGGCACTGAGTACATCACAGAAAATAAACTAGAGGAAATTAGAGAAAGGATACAATCTTTGCAAAACTTTCCCTAAGTTTACTGTCAAATTTTACTATCTGCTATATAAATAGCAGCCATCTCCTTGCACTACAACCCTGTCACATCTCATAAACCTGGATGAGTGAACTGAGTAGATGGGAAACCTCCAAGGGAACATCCGTTACCGCAGTAAGTGGGATCAGTGATTCAGGAGAGTTCACTCATAATACTTTCCCAAAGTCCCAACTTTGTGTAGGTAGGAACCAAGGTACTGACGGTGCTAGTAAATGAGTTCTTCTCTCTATTTTTAGTACTTAAAGCTGCTCTGAGATATTTCTCAGTATAACTGTAAACATAATAGTTTCTTGGCTAAATTCCAGTCCAGAAAATCACACAGCAACCCTCTAAATCCTCTCTGATCTTGAAAGTGTATACACAATCCGGAAGGCTGTTTCTCTTAATGCTGCCCAATAATTCAACCTCTGCTCTGACACTGGGGCCATACGGGCTATGGAATTCAGAACAAACATGAGTTCTAATTCCAGACATCTAAATTAAAATGTAAAAATGATGGGGCGCCTGGGTGGCTCAGTCAGTTAAGTGTTTGCCTTCGGCTCAGGTCATGATCTCAGGGTCCTGGGATCGAACCCCGCATCGGGCTCCCTGCTCTGCGGGGAGCCTGCTTCTCCCTCTCCCACTCCCCCTGCTTGTGTTCCTGCTCTCGCTGTGTCTCTCTCTCTGTCAAATAAATAAATAAAATCTTTAAAAAAAATGTAAAAATGAAAATAAAACCATGTGGGATTTAGGATGCTGTTCCTCTAGCTGGGCAGGTGGAAAGGAGAAGGAAGCCAACAAACAGCAACAATCAGATGTTAGGCATTAACCCAAGAACAACACATGTTAATGAGCACAGATTTAAATTTGGGTTCGCAAACTCAGCTAAGACAGTGGCAAGGTAAGTAACCCAAAAGTGTGAATTAGACCAGGTAAATGGGGGTGGATTGGACTGAGGAGCCTAATAGATCACGCCCAGGTAAACGTGTTCAGATTTATTTTATTTTTAACATTTTGCTGGCCAAACAAAACAGGCCTACAGCTGATTCTGACACAGGAGCCACCAGTTTTAAAAACCACTTTAACTGCTTTAACTGCTTTAACTACATGTCCTTAAGTAAAACTATAAAATTTGCGGTTTTGTTCCCTTGTAATTTCTCACTCCTCTTTCTATTCATGTTAACTACCATGTGAATGTCTTCTTCTCCGTGTAAGTTCATCTAATAAAAGCAATGATAGGGGCACCTGGGTGACTCAATCGGTTAAGTGTCTGCCTTTGGCTCAAGTCATGATCCCGGGGTCCTAGGATCGAGCCCTGCATCGGGCTCCTTGCTCAGGGGGAAGCCTGCTTCTCCCTCTCCCGCTCCCCCTGCTTGTGCTCTCTCTCTCTGTCAAATAAATAAATGAAATCTTAAAAAAAAAAAAGCAATGATAACTAACACTATACACCAGCCACTAATTTAATCTTCACAATGATGCCATGAGGATACTTGTTTTCCCCCATTCTCCATAAAAGGAAACAGGAAGATTAAATCTAATAACTTGTCCACAATCGAGTAACTACTAATGGCAGGGCTTGGACTGGCTCAAGATATAATGAGATTCTAAGATATATATATATGTGTGTGTGTGTGTGTGTGTGTGTGTGTATGACTACATATTTTTTTGTTGTTGTTTTTTTATTATGTCATGTTAACCACCATACATTACATCATTAGTTTTTGATGTAGTGTTCCATGATTCATTGTTTGCGTATAACACCCAATGCTCAATGCAGTACGTGCACTCTTTAATACCCATCACCAGGCTAACCCATCCCCCCACCCCCTCCCCTCTAGAACCCTCAGTTTGTTTCTCAGAGTCCATAGTCTCCCATGGTTCACCCCCCCCCTCCGATTGTGTTAAGACTGTTGAATCACAGACCTGTACCTCTGAAACAAATAATACATTATATGTTAAAAAAAAAAAAAAAGAATGAAGGGGGTATTCATTTTGTTTCGAGAAAAAGGAGCTACACCGCCTATGCTGAAAGCATTCCGTTAACGCTTCAAAAAAAAAAAAAATGTAACGGATTATATAAAAAAGGGAAAGGGGAGGGGTGCCTGGGTGGCTCAGTCATTAGAATATCCGACTCTTGCTTTCAGCTCAGGATCTCAGGGTCCTGGGATCAAGCCCATATGGGACTCCTAACTCAGCGGGGAGTCTGCTTGAGATTCTCTCTCTCCCTCCCCCTCTGCCCCTCCCTCTGCTTGTATACTCTCTCTCTCTCAAATAAAATCTTAAAAAAAAAAAAGGAGAAGGGGGGAAGTCCATCTTATTGAAAAATACTGGGCAAAAGATTTGATTTAGACAAAACTCTATTCAAATTGCTATCTGTGTGAGCTTTTCTACGTTCCTTAAATATTTTAAACATAAATTTGCTTGGCAGAGTACAGCAGCCCTAACTGGTCTGCAACACTTATGGTGAAATATAATGACAGGTCTCAATATTATAAATAAATGTGAAACCTGTTCTCCTGTTGCAATACAATGATTTATAAGAAATATATATTTGGTTATTCAGATGACCAAATATATATTTCTCAGATATATTTGGTTTTCACACACAGTTCCTAGAAACATTTCAGAGCCAGAAGGGGTGTTAAATGACTGTCTTGTTATTAATGAAGGTGATTTTTGGACCCCACCCGAGGGCGGGGCTGGTTGCTAGGACGACCAAACAGGTGATTAGAGGGTTGGAACTTTCAGTGCCATCCCCCTACCTTTGGGGAGGGGTGAGAGGCTAGACGTTGAATCAGCCAATGGCTTAGTAAATTGTGACTACCTAATGAAGCCTCCATAAAAACTGAAGAGGACAATTTTTTGGTCCCTTTTCGGACAGCTTCCAGAACGCACCAGGTGCCACAGAGCCAGGCCCCAAGCTCCAGGAAGACAGATGCTCCTTTGTTCAGGACCTGCCCTATCTATCTCTTCATCTGGCTGTTGGTTCATGTCCTTTAATAAACTGGTAAACCTAAGTGTTTTCCTGAGTTCTATGAGCTGCTCCAGCAAATCTATCCAGTCTCTGAACTGTAACTGCTTGGTCAGAAGCACAGGTAAGAGCCTATGGCTTGGGGCTGGCATCTGAAGTGGGGGGCAGGGAGCAGACTTGCCGGACTGAACCCTTAACTTGTGGAATCTGACACTATTCCCTGGTAGATAGTGTCAAAATCGAGTTGGCATCAGCAGGGTGTCTGAGAATTGCTTCAGGTTGTATGTGGGGGATCTCGATACTTCATGTTGAAATTGGGTTCAGGAACCCTAAAAAAAGTACCCACCTACCAAAATGGTAGGGATTCCCATAGTAGTTTATTGTTGGTTCAGAGCAGATGACACCCATTGGACATCCATCTCCTAAGTCACAAAGATGTCTGGTGCCTCAAACTATAGGTTTCACATTTGTGATTTGTTCTTCTTTCCATGGAAACCTCTGCAGTATTGCCTCCTCTCTGCTGGATGCTGTTCCCTGTTCCTGTGATGTTTCATCTGCCCACTCTTCTCTCAATAGGACAAGGCTTTTATATCAGAACTTCTGAGTGAAGACTCTATTCTGTCTACGGTAAGATTAACCCTGGTTTTCTCTTGGGTCAGGCCCCAGGGTAACCAGCCCAACTGGTATCAGCCAGTATTCAGCCATTCATTTTCAATATCCTCCTACCTAAGAGTAACTGTATCCCATTTCCTCCTTGTCTTTGTCCAGAGAATATATAGGCATTCTTTCTCTTTCTAACACAAACATTTTTTGGTCTATCAAGAGAAGTGCTTACACTTTGGAATCTACAAAGCACCTGTTGATTTCTCAGAAGTTAGAGGAATCAAAACTTTAGGCACACAAAACTCTGTCTACCTTCCAGAAAGAGGGAAAAATATGTTTCATTTTAATACCTACTCGTTTTAATACAAGTATGATTGATGAAGTACATATGATTTAGAAAGTACAGCATATTATATTATTAGCTATCAGTGCTAAACATGAATAAAATAAATTCCTATAGTAACAAAGCCAAAACAAAATAAACTAGAATGCAAATTGAGTCTCCAGTAAGTCACCTGCCAGCCCAGATGTTGGTTCGATATTCTACTGCATACAAACTGAGGTAATAGGGCATATTTCATATATTTGTTTGAAAAGTCAATTAAATGATGTAATATATTGATTGGGTAACATAGTTAAAGCACTTCATGTCACATAATGGTACTTGGTAAATGGTAGCTATTACTGCTACACAAACATAGTTTTGGAAAAAGGTAAAAGAGCCTAGAGATAAATTAATTCTTGAGGAAGGAAGGTAAGTGATCAATTTTCAACTAAAGAACTATTTTACAAGAATAATATTTTTAAGATAATCTTTTTTGCTGTCCTAAACAATGTGGCCAATCTATTGTTACATTTATACCATATCAAAATGCATTTTGAAATTGGTATCTGAAATTAGGTATTCATGACTTTTTATTATTATTTTTTAAGATTTTATTTATTTATTTGAGAGAGAGAGAGCAGCAAGAGAAAGCATGCGCACACGAGTTGGGGGTGGGCAGAGGGAGAAGCAGACTCCCCGCTGAGCCAGGAGCCCTACTTGGGGCTCAATCCCAGGACCCTGGGATCATGACTTGAGCCAAAGGCAGACGCTTAACAACTGAGCCACCCAGGCGCCCCTTGGCTCTATTCTTAACTATGTGACATTGAGCAAGTCATTTCTCTAGGTTTGTTTCCTCATTATAGTATTACAAGGACGTTCACATAAGTCAATATTTGATAAAGGTTTTGCAGTATATACCATTATATGAACACAAAGTATGTATTATAATCATTGAAAGAGTAAGAATATGGAAACTTTCTTGACAGAAACAAACCAAGAAGTAAAGAATAGTAGGAAAGCCAAAGACCTAAAAAGATAAAGGATCCAAAAGATTAAAAGATCAATGAACTAAAAAACTTGAAATTTGCTTTTGCCAAGGATTTTTAGAAGACGTAAAAGCTATTTAAACATTAGAGACCAATTGTGAATACATTAAAAATATGGTTCCTGATACTAAAGAAAAAAAAAACTGAATAAGATTTGAAGAAGTCTGAGACTATTTCAGAGTTAGAAAAAGAAATTCTTTTAGATTGGTCAATGACAAGAAATCATTGCTCTGACTCCAGTCTTAGGGCACAGATAGTTACAATTCAATTAATTCATGGTTCTCTATATTATTCAGGTGGAAATAAAAGCCATTTCAGCAAATAGTTAGCTGCTATGATAAAAACACACCACCTTAAAGGATAAAATGAAATATATACAGTTCATTTTAATACAATGCTTTATTTATTTTTTTAGAACCCTTTTTTTTAAGACTTTATTTATTTATTTGAGAGTAAGAGAGAGACAATGAGAGAGTAAGCACCAGCAGGGGGAGTGGCAGAGGGAGAGGGAGAAGCAAACTCCTCACTGAGCAGAGAACCAGATGTGGGGCTCAATCCCAAGACCCTGGGATCATGACCTGAGCCAAAGGCAGATGCTTAATAGACTGAGCCACCCAGGCACCTCAATACAATGCTTTAAGTATGAAGAACTAGGCAAAAATTATGTATAAGGTAGAAGAAGGAGAGAAGAGATCCCTGAAGAAATCTTGGCTAGGTGAGGTCTAGCTTGCTGCTCCGACAAACACACAAAAAGAAATTATCATTGTTCTGAATTGCAAACTTAACGATGAAAGTCATAGGAAACAAACTCAAGTCAAATATTTTATTATATATATTTTATCTTTTGAATAATTAGGTTACAATATGGTATCAATCAAAGAATAATCATAATGATCCACAGTGATTTTTAAAATGCTGTCTTAAGAATCTAGACAAATTTGGCCTATCATTTATTGTTATATTTGTAACTGAAAAGTGTCCATAAATGATACTTAGGGCATAATTAATGTCCCCTGGTTCACTGCAAGAGTTTAAATGCTGTGGTTTTGAAACAACTGGGAAGAGTCTATTGAAGTCCAGTCTACCTCGTCCAAGGCTCGTTCAATCCCACTCCATTTTGGGAATCGTAAGGTTGTAAGAAATTATTGTTGTGGCAATAAATGGAGAGGAGATAAAATCTACCTCGGGCCTATTTTGATGCGTTATCTTTGAAAAATAGTTGCTGGCAAGTGGGAAGAGTTTATCTTATTGTGTCATGTGAGTGGAATAACGGAGGTGATCTGCTTTCCCACGGTTACACTCAGTGGAAAAACTCCAGGACCCTTCAGTTTCATTCTCTTTCAGTTCCCTATTACTTCTCAAACATAATATAGCATACATTTGAGAATTAGCAAACCTATGATCCTGTATAGTATGACACCACTTGCAAGCCATGCAATATTCAGAATGGTAGAAAGTCAATTTACAGTAGTAGAATATTTGACAACTGAAAAAGTTTTTCCCTAAGCTCTTAAGTATTCCCTGAGGATTTGGTAAAATATTTGCCTGCTGCTTGGGTAGATTTGGGAATGCTGAAGCAGGACTATGCTGGCAAAAAGCAAATCCCTCAACATCTTGTTTGTTCTGGTGGCACTGATATCTAGGCTCGGATTGGAGGCCTAAGTCCTTCTTCTGGACTTAATCTGTTCAAACTTAAAACCATTTCTCAGGGTTGATGAAATTCTGCCTGTGGAGTCATCCACTACTTTATCTACCCCAAATCATTGCTTCTCTTCCCTCCATAGGGTTTTTTTTTCCTTTTCTACTACTTGTTCTTTCCAGGAAAACAAACATGATTTTCGGGGATGCCCCATTGACCTACTGCTTTCAGGGAGCTAATTTTCAGAGATTTCCAGTCTCTCTGGAAAGGATTCATTTTTTCCAGTCATGCCATGTGTTATAGAATAAAACTTAGGATTTGTGGTATGGTAGGGTAAACAATAACAGTAAAATAGGCACTTCTGGGGCGCCTGGGTGGCTCAGTCGTTGAGCGTCTGCCTTTGGCTCAGGTCATGATCCCAGGGTCCTGGGATCGAGCCCTGCATCGGGCTCCCTGCTCCGCGGGGAGCCTGCTTCTCCCTCTCCCATTCCCCCTGCTTGTATTCCCTCTCTTGCTGTGTCTCTCTCTGTCAAATAAATAAGTAAAATCTTTGAAAAAAAAATAGGCATTTCTGTGGTGTGTTCCTGGAGCACTGAGAAAAAGTCCAATAGAGTGAATATATCTGGTTTTACCATAATATAAATGCCCTGAGATCCTTTATATAGTAAAAGAATATGTCTTTATAGCAAAATCTTTGAGAGATGGCAACAATTATTTTTAGAAGTAAATAAAGGAAAATGTCTGCTTTATTTCCATATTATTGATGTTAGCAAAAACAATTTTGTTATGTATGACATAGATTTATAAAATATTTAACAGGAGTTAATCACTTTTCTGAAGTAGTGCGGAAAATCAGAGGATTTTCCATAGTGACTAATGATACTGAGCATCACTATTACTTCTTTTCCCCCATCCTGCAGCCCCTGGTGACAACACTTTGACCTTCTGTTACTATGAAATTAACTTGTTTTTTGTTGTTTTTTTTTAGATTTCACATATAAGTGTGATAATGCAGTATTTCTCTTTCTGTGTCTGGTTTATTTCACTTAGCATAATGTCCTCAAGGTTCATCCAGGTTGTCACAAATGAGGATTTCCTTCTTTTTAAAGGCTGAATAGGGGCTCCTGGGTGGCTCAGTCAGTTAAGCGTCTGCCTTCCGCTCACGTCATGATCTCAGAGTCCTGGGATCGAGCCCCGTGTTGGACTCTCCGCTCAGTGGGGAGTCTGCTTCTCTCTCTCACTCTCCCTCTGTGTTTTCTCTCTCTCAAATAAATAAATAAAATCTCTAAAAAAATAAAAATAAAGGCTGAATAATATTCCATTGCATATATGTTTACCACACTTTCTCTTTTATTTTCATCTTTTTATTTGGGTATAGTTGACACTCAAGTCATATTAGTTTCAGGTGTACAACATAGTGATTCAACATCTGTATACATTATGCTGCACTTACCACAAATATAGCTACCATCTGTCACCATACAGCGCTATCACAATACCATTGACCATATTCCCTGTGCTGTACCTTTTATTCCCCATTGACTTCATTCCAGAAGTGGAAGCCTGTACCTTCCACTCCCCTTCGCCCATTTTGTTCATCCCCCCACCCCACTTCCCTGTGACGATCACCAGTTTGTTCTCTGTATTTATAGGTCTGATTCTGCTTGTTGTATATTTATTCATGTTTTCTTTTTTAGATTCCACATATGAGTGAAATCATATGTATACCACACTTTATCCACTCATCTGTTGGCCCCACTGGCGGTAAATTTTGAAAAGATAAAATTGTAAAAAGAACGGGTAGAGGAGGTAATTCACCATACTACTTCACATAATGTGGGTTTAGAGGATGCTAGGAGAGCTCACCTTAGCCCTAGAAATAGTATGGTCATGAAATAGTATACCTCGTAGTTTCTTTGGCATGGATTATCAGTGAAGGAACTACAGATATCAAAAGGTGGAATAAGTTGTATGATTCTATTGCCTGGGGCCTCTGAAAGACATTTGGGCCAGGGGCTGTTAGCTTCTAACTTACACAAAGGGAAAAAGATCCAATAACATTGCTCAATTTGTTCTTGGACCTTGAAAATTAATAAAAATTATTAAAATCCATAATAATAAAGATTTAAGTTATTTATGAGCAAAGAACAATGAAAAAATACCCTAAGGAAGAGAAGACCACAGAATTAAATCATATATAAATTATTTTTGGTATTAACAGATAAATACGTTAGGTCAGATTGACAAAGCATACTTAAATTACAAGAACCTAATGGATTGAGTTATTAAAAGAAATTTAAAAACAAATGGTCAAATTTC
Source organism: Halichoerus grypus (assembly GCF_964656455.1). Taxonomy (NCBI): domain Eukaryota; kingdom Metazoa; phylum Chordata; class Mammalia; order Carnivora; family Phocidae; genus Halichoerus; species Halichoerus grypus. The sequence continues at coordinate 42,453,163 of NC_135715.1, forward strand.
TGATTCAGATAACATTAAAAATAGTCGTTCTACTAGTATACTTCCAGATATAAATGTAAGACTGAACTTTTAAGAGACCTTTTAGTTGACGCAGGAAGAGAACTTTGATCTTTCCTTAAAAGTTAAACGATCAATAAAATCTATGGGGCTAAAGCACATAAAAAAGAAAATCTGTTAGCAAAAAAATATATAGTTGGACTCACACATTATTAATGTACTGAAGTTTGTTGAGATGATCAATGAGCATCATGAAGGATGTTATGGGGAAAGAAACAACTACTGTTGATAACTAATTAGGTAGTAGGCAGAGCACTGAGTATCCTTCCAAGAAAAATATCTCAGAAGTAATATCCCCATTTTCAAAATAAGGATACAGGTTAAAAATAGTAGATAAGTAGATTTCTGAAGATCAGTCATTTATTAAGTGACAGAGTTTAAATTCAAACCTATGACTGCTTAAGTTCTGCTTTCATGTTTCTTCTGATAAAAAATAATTTCATAAACTGACCCTTAATAAGCATAAATTTATAGAACCATAAGCCTGGTAGATTTCTTCTAGTCATATCAAACAATGGATTCATTAATTAAATAAATGTCAATCTGTGGTATTGCTAATAAGTATAAATCTAATCACTGTTCTAAGGAAAATAAGGCTTGCAAGAGGTTTCATTTATGAGGGTTAATGGGAAATCTTTCTGAGGAAAAGACAATGAAAGAGCTTGAGGCTATTTTAGCTGTGAGGATTCTGAGTTTCAGGCAACAAAGCTGACTGTGGGCGATTAGAACACAAATGGACTTTATGGAAAGGAAATCTACTGCTTACAGAATCTCGTGGAAGGCTGGAGAGCAGGCCTTAGAGACCACAGTCAGATTAAGCCCCACATGAGGTTATGCTAGGGTTCCAGAGCAGATAGATGCCTGTCTCTGAACACCAGCTGCTGGTAGCATCAGTGGTCACACTGGTCCCATCACTGGGCCACAGCACCAATGCATTGCCATGCCTGGGAATCAGATGCCATGCTACTGCTGTTGTCATCCATCTGTGCATTTCTTACCTTGTTATACTAATATTCTCTATAGCAGGTTGGCAGAGAGAAAAGTCCCTTTTCTGGTTTCCAGGAACCTGGGAACTTAGGTGCCTGGCACGTTCCGTGTATGTACTTTAAAGGGTTTAACAATGTCACACACAATTTGATATCATTTCTTTTAATTTTTATTCCATTCTAAATATATTCTGATATTTATCAGAATTTTTATGGGAAGTATTAGAATTATTAGAGTTTTTTAAATTTTAGAATACAAAATTTAAATTTTTTAAAAAAATTTATCCTCTGGCCCATAAGTTCTTTTTTGTTTTTAAAGATTTTATTTATTTATTTGAGAGAGAGAGAATGAGAGAGAGCACATGAGAGGGGTTAGGGTCAGAGGGAGAAGCAGACTCCCCGCCGAGCAGGGAGCCCAATGCGGGACTCGATCCAGGGACTCCAGGATCATGACCTGAGCTGAAGGCAGTCGCTTAACGAACTGAGCCACTCAGGCACCCTGGCCCATAAGTTCTTTAGGAGTATGCATTCTAGTTTTCAAACAGATGGGATTTCTGTAACTATCATTGTTGTTATTGTTTTGTGACTGCTTTCTAAAATGACTTCCTTTGGTTGGATAAGATTTGTAACATCTTTAAATTTTGTGAGACTTGTTCTATTACCTACCATATGGTCAATTATTTTGTTTATGTACTACTTGTGAATGATGGAAATACTATATTTGACTGGTGTAGAAAGTAGTGTTTTATATATGTCCCTTAGATCAAGTTTGTTCATCTCATTGTCCAAATCCTTTATAATCAAATTACTATTATCTCTCTTTATTCTTTACTAAAGAAATAAGTATGTTAAAAATATTCCATAACAATTACACAACTATTCATTTCTCTTTGGAGTTTTCTTACTGTTCCTTCAAATATTTTCAAAACTAATTTATTTGATACATTCAAAGCTAATTTACTTGGAATTGTTACCATTGTTCAAGTGAATTGAAATTTCTATCAATATGTTACCTCTGATAAACATTTGAGTATTAAAGACTATTGATGCATTAATATAACTATTAAACCAAGTAGTTCAGCTTTCAAAGCATTGCTTCTCTGCCCAAATTCATCCTTTTGCCTGCTTTGTGAAAATGAGGAGATGCCCCTTAAACACTTACTTTTTCTTTGCTGGTTGGCACTGCGTTAAGCTTGGTCAGGAGTGGGCCCTGGAGAGACATGGTAGGAATAAAGAGTTTGCTCACTTGCCAAGCTCCTACAGTGTGTGTGGCTTGTCCCCAGCCCCTGGCCCCCGTAGCATGCATGGCTTCTGCAGAGCACAGTGGTCGGCAGTACACAGTGGCCCCCCTCTCTCCCCAGCATCTACGTTGGGCTGTTAGGTAGCAGAGTTCCTCTGGTCTTTCCTTGGTCATCTAGAGGGTGGATTTCCAGCAAATTCCCCTACTGCCAATACCACTGTGACTTCTCTGCCTTTCAAAGATCCATGGCTATGCAACAGTCTGGATCTCAGTCTTGGGTTACAGGTTCCTTCGATGCTAGATCAATATTCCTTATATCTGGTAATTTTATATTTTTTAGAGTTCTCCTTAGTTCTTATTTCCTAATCCTACTCAAAGAGATAAATTTATTTTTAAGTAAGAGTGTATATTGGAAAGAGAGTGAGATTCTCTTTCCAGAGGATTAGAAAGCTAAGCGTTTAGTCATATTACTTATAGTTAAATGTGGGATTTTTGCCAGTTGCAAGAAAAAACAAATCTATGTAGTAACTTATGTAAACCTAAATGCTCTATACCAATATTGGGTGTTTTGGTTCCTTATATCAACAACTAGTTTACAATTAGCAGGATATTAGCCACTCAAAATAATATGATTGCTTTATAAAGAATGAAAAAAAAATTGCTTGTTACGAGGAGGTTTGGGGTCTGTACTGCCTAAATAAGTGCTTCCATGCCCACTAAAATGTTCTTGAATTATGTATAACTTCTACACTTTAGGTTTCCAGAGAACCCCATCTCCAGACAGCATCTTTCTACTGTTTCCATTACTTGTCCCAACTTCAGGGCTTTGCCCTAAAATTAAGCTCCTCAGGAATCACAGCTTGAATTTATATTTAACTAATTGGTTCCTATTCTAGAATTGAATTGTTCATACCAAATTTGTATAATGAGATAGTCATTTCCATACTGCTTCCATTCTTATCAACATTTCAGGCAAAATCTAGCAACAAACCATAGACTCTCACTTTTTCTCTGGACATTCTTGTCCTACCAGATGAATTTTGGCATAGGGGTACACGAGATAGGTCTCTAACCAAATAAATAAGTCCACAGAATGAGTCTTCCATTGGGAACATGGCAGCACTTATCCTCGTGGAGGCCATATGAAGCTACAAAGAGAATAAAGGAAAGACAAGGAAAACACACATACACATTTGCAACAAAACTACAAGACAGACAACATCATATTTATTTAAGTGCTGCTGAAAATATCTGAAATAAAAAACCATGAAAAGACTCATGGGCAGTTACAAAGGTGAAATCAGTTAATGTGAAGAGTGTCTTGGCTTTTGAAGTTGTTGAAAATTTGAATCAAGCATACTTCTCCAGATTGAGGGTGAGAATATTCAGTGTAATGTTTGTCTAAGTATATTTAAGACAATAGAATATCTGATATGACCCTTACCAATCAAGATTCATCCTGGAGACATAGTAATCTGAACACAGAAAGTTTAACATAAAGAATTACTAGCTATAACAGAGCTGTAACTTTATTTTTTTATTTTTATTTTTTAAAGATTTTATTTATTTCTTTGAGAGAGAGAGGGCACAAGCAGGGGGGAGCTGGAGAGGGAGAAGGATGCGGGGCTTGATCCCAGGACCCTGGGATCATGACCTGAGCTGAAGGCAGATGCTTTAACTGACTTAGCCACCCAGGTATCCCGAGCTATAACTTTAAAGATAAATAAAACTCTAAAGAATATCTTATAGTTGAGGAAGACTTCCCAAAGAGGGAGTCCCCCTCCTGAAGCTGAGATTCAAATCTTGTTGGAGAAGGTATAGTTGTAGCCTACTGGATGAGGGAGAAGTACTCTGGGATGCTTAAGCCAGAGTTGGTTGACAGTCACCGGACAACTTCCCTAATAAAAATGTAAGGGCGATAAGAGGAGAAGGTGAAAAGGAGAGTAGCTCACTGTTGTTTTATGGTTTTTTTTTTTTTTTTTTTTAAGATTTTATTTATTTATTTGACAGAGAGAGACACAGCGAGAGAGGGAATACAAGCAGGCGCAATGGGAGAGGGAGAAGCAGGCTTCCCGCGGAGCAGGGAGCCCGATGCGGGGCTCGATCCCAGGACCCTGGGATCATGACCTGAGCCGAAGGCAGACGCTTAACAACTGAGCCACCCAGGCGCCCCCTGTTGTTTTATGGTTAATGGTTATATGTAAAAGAAAATTTAATTAAAAGTCACATGCACAAAATTTAATGATTAATGTTAAACATAAATATAGATAATGCTATTGAGTAAAATTAGAAATTAGAAAGAAGGGGAAGAAACATGGAGAAGAGGATCAAATTACTTATATATTTGTTTATCTTGGGAAATTTTTAAAAATATGATATAGTAGAAGGGTTAACTACTCTAAAAAATATAGATCTTCTTAAATCATGTAATGTATTTGATGATGAGATTCATGGATTTTGTGACACATATCCACTGCTATACCTTCTTTGCTGTAAAGCGGTGCCCTTGTTGAATGTGAAGTCCATGTTAGTGGACCTCTCTCTTTTTTTTTTATTCTTTTCTGTACCATTCGTAATGGCAGATGAAGAATTTCTAATTCATTTTAAGTGGCAACCACTTTTGCCAAGCTTCTAATAGCAAGGAGTATGCTAGTGTTGCTTCCCAAATGTTTTTCTTTAACTCGGAAACATGTTCTCTAATCAATCATCTCTCTCTTATCAGTCTTCAATGTTCTATCTCACTTGAGTCAATTACCTCCAAGCCAAAGCTCCTGCTGGTACATGTTTTTTTTAGGACTGCATCTTCTTGAGTGTGTAGTTCCTTTATGGGATTGAGCCCTGCATCAGGCTCTGCTCACAACATGGAATCTGTGTAAGACTCTCTGCCTCTCCCCTCTGTGTGCTCGATAAATAAATAAATTAATTAATTAATTAATTAAAAAAAAAAAGTAAAACCTGGAGGTATAAAGCCAACATCAGTACATAAACATAAATAGTATGTAAAATGATAGCAAATTAGTGTTATTATTATGAAAGGAGATAGGGACGATAGGAAGTCTTCAGAAAAAGAAGAATGAACCAACAAAGAACCCTAAATGGAGCTGACCTTGAGTTAGAAGGGAAGCCAGGCATATGCATGGGGTACATGAAGTCAAGGCAAGAGTTTTTCAAGAATAAGGGAATCTGAGTAGGTCAAGTACTGAGAAGCTAGCTAAAGTCACAAAAAATAATTTGGCAAGCTGAAAGTTTATTTACTTTTCAAAAAAGAGGTTTGTTGGCGGTTTTAGGGTTGAAGTTTATCCTAGTTCTTGTTGATTTATGAGAGAATGGTAGGTGAGGTCATAAAAGTCAGGAAGTATAAACAATTCTAAGAAGTAGTATTGCTGAAACAACTACAGAGGAATGAAGCAGTTGGAGGAGAGATCATGGTACCTAAGGGAATATTTTATTGTTTTTAATATGTGAAATATCTAACATGTTTATGTACTTTTGGGAAAGATGCTCCAGTGCAGAAGGAAAAAATGATAATGCAGAAAAAAAGGGGTAACTGCACAAGCAGAGTCCTTGAGTAGAAAAAAAATGCACAGGAATTGCTATGGCCTTTAAAACCAGAGCAGTTCCTTCACTGGAACAGGAGGAAAGGCAAAATATGGATGAAGAGTCGGGCATGTTGGTAGATTTGGTGGTGGAGGGGACAAACTGATTCTCTTCTGAAGTTGTTATTGAGTCCACTGGGAATGAGGGGGCTGGGAAAGAGATTTGGAGGTTTAAAAAGAGAGGAGAGTGTGTGAAATAGTAATCCGAGAAAGGGTAAAATGAATTTGCCTCAAAAATGTGAAAGAACAGCGCACACAGTAAAATGATGGAAGGTCAGAAATTTGAAGGTCCAGATGAGGATCAAAATGGTTAAACTTTCAGTTCCATTGGGAATGATTTGGTACAGTATGAGGTGGTGCTGAAGGAAGAATTCTTTAAACTAAGATATTTTTGAGGTGGTTTAACTATTGGTTGGATCTTTAAAAACTGGAGACCATTAAGGAAATGGCACAGAGAAAGATATTTTTAAGAATGCAAGCTAGAAACAGAGAAGCCATCCCTGTTGCCCTCAGCACCATGCCAATCAAATTGTGATTTTTCAATACTGTTAAGAAGAAGATACATAGAAAGAAGAATGTGTTCTTCCAGTCTTACCAATGATATTCCTTTAAGTATATATAGGAAATCATGAGATTAAAAAACAAAAAACGAAACCTGCATAAATTCTCTAACAATAATATTTCAAACCTTCCCAGGAAATTTAGGCTTTGAACAGTTCTCATGATATTGATCTCAGGGTCACGGCCATCCTGCTGTGGAATGTGAAGCACAGCAGGTCAGATAGTCGTGCCCTGTGGTTTTGTTCATGGAGGCTACGATGGCAAACATCATTCTCTTTTGAGAGTACTTCAAATGTGACAATTATTAACTTTGTGTATCTGGCACATTTTATTGTGACAGGATCAATATATGATGGTGAGATTTACAAGGCCCTCACTGGGGACAGAGAGCACAAATACAGTGATTTCTTATCTTAGTCTTTAGCAAAGATATGTATGTTCAATTCAAGAAGTTTAGAATTCAAGTGATCTATCTCTTGTATTTTTATGTTGTTAGTAGTTGAGAAGCTCTGAATGAGGTACTCATTCTAATTTTTATGAGACACTGAATCATTTCTTAAATATAAAGAAATCCCATAATATTACAGATATTGTTTTATATTCACTAATGAAAAATTAATCGAGTCTTAATTTTTTATTATTTTGGATGTAGTGTGAGATTATAAGGGATATGACAGTTTCTTTTGAAGTTTGCAAACTAGCTTGAGGGAGAAAATAAAAACATAAAATAGTAGACAACACGTAAATACCACTGAGTAAGACTGACTGTACAATTTGAGTACAGAGACACACAAATAAAATAAATATTTTAAACAGTAAAATCCAGGTAATTGTTTATGGAGGATGGAGAATATGAACAAAATTTGGAAAAAAATTCATCAAATTTTAAAGACAAAAAGGACACATGGCCTTATCATTGAAGTATCAAATGAAAGTAATAGAAAAAAAGAGAAACACTGGTGAGTGGAGAAACTCAAGTTTGATGGATGGCAAATCTTTAAAACAAAAAACAGTATGTGTTTTTACTTTTATTTTTCCTGTTGGTCAACTGTCAATTTTGAAGTCTATCTTTCATGTAAGGAAAATTAAAAAAAAAAAAAAAAAAGAAGACCTAATATTTCAGGTAATAAGAGCTAATTAATTATTGCATATCACATTGAACATTCATGTTCCCAATAATATTGGTTCATTTACATGAAAGCCCTACTTCTGTATCCTATGCTCAACTTATAGTTTTTGCTATTCACTGCTATCAAAGACTCACATTCTAAACTGGAAAAATCCTTCAAAGTAAGGCTTCACTAGTTTATTTCTTTAAGAAAATAAAATCAGTAATAAAATAGAAACAATAGAAATTCACATAAGCAATGAGTTGGTTAAACCACAGTCATTTTTGTCCCTTTTATTTTTATCTCATAGGACAAAAGGATGGTAAATCAAATCCATGCCAACAAAAGCATTTAATTTCAGTAAGTAATTAAAAAAATTCCCTAGCTAATATAAAATGCTTCTTTGGGGAAGTGACTTTTCAAGCTATAAGAAGAAGTGGTACCACAGAGAGGCCATAGAAATTCCGTTGCTAGTTGTAAAATAAACAGATTCTTAGAGAATGGATATGTTTTTACTCACTACTGTGCTTATAATGAGATTGAATTTAACTTCTTGTGTACTAATTGTATTAAACTGTGTACATAAAAGTGATGGAATAAGGGTGATTTGGGGATTAGGCAAGCAATCGAAGGTTTGGGAGAATGATACAAAATTAATATGTGCTTGATTTTTTTAACTCCTGTTTGTGCATTTCTTCGAAGAAAGTGAAGCAACAATAAGAAACTTTTATCCATTCATCTGTCGATGGACATCTTGGCTCTTTCCACAGTTTGGCTATTGCAGCCGTCAAAAGGAATGAAATCTTGCCATTTGCAACGACGTGGATGGAACTGGAGGTTATTATACTGAGTGAAATAAGTCAATCAGAGAAAGACATGTATCATATGAACTCACTGATATGAGGAATTCTTAATCTCAGGAAACAAACTGAGGGTTGCTGGAGTGGTGGGGGGTGGGAGGCATGGGGTGGCTGGGTGATAGATTTTGGGGAGGGTATGTGCTATGGTGAGCGCTGTGAATTGTGTAAGACTGTTGAATCACAGACCTGTACCTCTGAAACAAATAATACATTATATGTTAAAAAAAAAAAAGAAAGAAAGAAGAAGGAGAAGAAGAAGAAGAAGAAGAAGAAGAAGAAGAAGAAGAAGATGATAGCAGGAGGGGAAGAATGAAGGGGGGGAATCGGAGGGGGAGACAAACCATGAGAGACTATGGACTCTGAGAAACAAACTGAGGGTTCTAGAGGGGAGGGTGTGGGGGGGATGGGTCAGCCTGGTGATGGGTATTAAAGAGGGCATGTTCTGCATGGAGCACTGGGTGTTATACGCAAACAATGAATCATGGAACACAACATCAAAAACTAATGATGTAATGTATGGTGATTAACATAACATAATAATAAAAAAACAATAAGAAACTTTTAAATGGGATTAGAGATGAAGTCAAACTAGAGTTATGATGTTATATTTATTTTGGCTTCTGTGTGGTTTTATTTTTTTAACATTTTTGATTTTTTTTGTTTGTTTAATTTTTGTTTGTTTGGCTTTTGGTTTTCAATTTTGTGCAGAAAAATGCCCAAAATAATTTTGTGCAAGCAAAACCGTCACTTAGAATGTGGTCTTAACACAATAAAAATCTCATTCTATAAAATCTAGTACCCACAAAAAATGACAGAGTAATTAATCAATGGCATTTGTGCTCTCTAATAAAGAAAATAATATGAACAATTCACATTATTAGAGAACCTGTTTTACAAATAGATGCCACAACTCCTTTGTATTCAAATAAAATTTGCTAGATAAAATTCTAGGATCACATGAAAAGATTGTATGATTTGGTTTCATAGGAAAATCCACTCTTTAAATCACCTAATATTTAATATAAGTTCATAGTAAACAAACTGAGAATACCTATCATGTCTAAAGGGTTGTGTTTTCTTGTTTGTTATATTCCTAAAAGCTATTTACATAATTATTGATTTATATCCTATTCAGAGATAAACAAACAACCTTTAGGCACAAAGATGATCTCACTTGTTCTCTTAGGCTACATTTCCCCGCAATAAATATTCCTTTAGGTTAATATATTAACTATCAGTTAAAATGAACTGTCAATTGCTCAAATTTAAGAAAAATATGTAGAATATATTATGTTTAATGATATTTCCAGAAATCTATAGAGCGTAAAGTAAAATTAGATGATACAAACTATATATATATATATATATATATATATATATATATATATATATATATAAAACTTGATTTGATTTCATTAGGCTAAAAGAGAAGGTATTTAAATCAGAGACAGTTGGGACGCCTGGGTGGCTCAATCATTAAGTGGCTGCCTTAGGCTCAGGTCATGATCCCAGGGTACTGGGATGGAGCACGCATCAGGCTCCCTGCCCAGCGGGAAGCCTTCTTCTCCCTCTCCCACTCCCCCTGCTTGTGTTCCCTCTCTCGCTATATCTCTCTCTGTCAAATAAATAAATAAAATCTTTAAAAAATAAGTACATAAATCAGAGACAGTATTTTATAAGAAAGTCACAGGATGCATTATCTGAGCATTAAAAATTGTTCTAAATAATCAACCTATATGCATATAAAAAATTGAAAAATAATTTCATAAGATATTTATACATATTGCAGTTCCTTTTATGCTGCTTTTAAAATGGGAATGCCTAACACATTTTTTTCACTTTGATCCTTCATATTATAACCATATATTTTAATTTTCCATCTGTCTTTATAATATGCTACACATATGAGCAAAAATGTGACATATACACTAAAGGTTCTTTTAATGGTTTTATAAACTTTTAATACTTCCAACATAAATATGAAAAAAGTTTTTTTATATGGCTTTTTTGTGAATAGAATTTTGTTATTTGAACCTTCGCTACATTGAGAATGTAACTGATTCACATTTCGAATCATTGCTTCATCAGTAAAAGTAGTAAAGGATCATATAAAACAAAAAAGAAATTAGTTTAGTTTTCCATTTTAATTAGTCACACCTATCTTATTAGGTATTTAAGCTTTGATAACCTAGATTCAGAATTACTCAGATTAAGGTATAATTAGCTATTCAAATCAATTGTGTCACTCAATTCTATTAATTCTGTTGCTAAAATTTATCACATAATTAATCCTAATATGATTCATTATAACCCACAATTAGTCTAGTAAGTCTATAGATGGAAACTGATACAATTCTGAAAAAATCCTGCACCAGCATTTTTGCATTGATTGTCTACTCCTTCTATGAATAATAACAGAGGTAAACTTAACTTAAACCTTGTACTTTAGATATTAGTAATTTCTAGAGGTTTTTTTTTTCATTATTTGAAGAATTTTCTCTAGCTTAGTAGATGGTTTTAGTTAAATACTGTTTTAAGAACAGCATGCCATTTGGCTGTCTTTTTCTGTCAACATGAAGGACGAGAGTATTCTTAAAATAAATATCTCAAAACAAGCATATTTCCCAATAAAATATGTTAGCAATATAAATCAAAGTTAGGCAAAGCACAAATAAATCACAGGTTGCATTGATTTTATTTCATGAAATGCAACCCTTTCTTAGCATTTGTTTTTATTATTTATTAGCATTGGTTGGAAATTAAACTCAGAAAGACATTTTAATATTTCTTGAATGGAAAGACTTTTTTAAAAAAAATTCAAAACAAATATCACTTTAAATCTACACTTCTAAACACAAGTGGGCCTTCAGTTTGCTTTGCATTTCATAGTTCACTAACTTTCCATTTTTCCTAGCTAGTATTTCTTATATCTCTTTTGTCAGGTCAGGAACTACTCTTCCTTATTCTCTGTTACCTGTTGAGCTTTCCTCTTGTTTCCCTGAGAACATAGATCATAAAAGAATTCCTACAGGCTCCTGCCAAGACATTTATCCACCCACCCACATTTGGATGATATATTCTGCCTTTCCACCTGCTGCTGTGGGTGAAGTATATCTATGTTCCTAATTAATATCTATGTCCCTTTTCTTGTGAATAGATTCCTTCCCCTCAGGAACATCATTTCATCATGTGTCTTCTCTCTCTTGGATCAACATTTTTCCCCCTCTCTACTATATCATTCTCATTAGCCACAATAAATTTGTGATTTCCCCAAACTTAAAAGAATAAAATGAAAAAAAGTCACCCTCTCTTTAACCTGCCTCTCTCCTGGTTCTGCTCCAAATTTTTCTCCTTTATAGCTCCAATTTCTCTCTTGAATGTTACCTAGTCAAGCTCCTCACAACTTCTCTCCTGATAGCCACATCGGTATGTCCAAACACCCTATATCTTCATTATCATGAATTATTTTCAGCTGCAATTGACATAGTTGATGATTCTCATACTCTTCAAATAGCTGTGTTAATTGGCTTTGAGGACCCCGTACTGTCTTGAAATTCCTTCTCCCTAACTGGATACTCCTTTTCAGTCACTTTTGTTAGTTCTTCATAGTCTAATATGAAAATATTAGAGGGCTCCAGGATTTGATCTTTGGATCATTTCTCTTTCTTTCTATTCTCATATCTTATCCATTTTTAAAATAATTTTAAACATCATCTATACTAGATGTCTTCAACACTTATATTTTCTGCATTTTATACTCCTTTGAACAACAGAGTACATTTCTGACGTTACAATTTGGAAGTCCAATAGATATATCAAGAAATTACCATGTTGATTTAAGTAAATTTTACTTACAATAAAATTCACTAGTTAATGTGTATAATTTGATAAGTTGTGTCATATCTATCTATCTATCTATATATATCCACAAACCATCTCTAAAATCATGATATCTGTTACCCTTTTTCATCACAACCCTTTGTAATATTTGTATTCCATCCCTTCTCTTTCTCATTCTTTACTCCCCAACTCTGGTCCCCAGGTCACAATTTATCTGCTTTCTGCTACTATAGATTAATTTATATTTTCTATAATTTGAGATAAATATATTTATACATTATATATTCTATTTTGACTGGCTTCCTTCACTCAGCATGATTATTCTGAGATTCATGTGTGTTGTTGCACGTATCAATAGTTCATTGATTTTTATTGTTGGGTAACATTCCATTATATGGAAATACCATGATTTGTTTATCCATTTACATGTTTATGCATTTTTGTCACCCTCCCACCCAGTTTTGGGTTATTACAGATTATGTTCCTATGAATATTTGAATAAAATTATTATTTTTAAAGATTTATTTAATTATTTGAGGGGAGGAGAGGCAGAGCAAGAGGGAGAGAATCTCCAGCAGACTCCCCACTGAAGACAGAGACTTACCTGGGCCTCAATCTCACGACCCTGAGATCATGACCTGAGCTGAAATCAAGAGTCAGTCGCTTAACTGACTGAGCCACCCAGGCACCCCAAGAATGTCTGCATTTCAAAACACAGGATTAAAAGGAGGAAAAGACAAGCCACATGTTGGGAGAGAATATTTTCAAATCACGTATCAGAAAAACTTCAATTCAGAATCTATAAAGTCACTTTCATAACTCAATGATAAGGACACAAACCTCTCAATAGAAAAATGGGCAAAAGGTTTGAACAGATACTTCAGCAGAAAAGCATGGCAAATAACCAAATGAATAGATTCTCAACTTTATTAGACATTAGCAAAATGCAAATTAAATACATAATTATAAACCATAACTACTTGAATGGCTATAATTTAAAAACACCGATAATTCCAGTTATTGGTAAAGACATGGAAAAATGGGAATCTGTATACACTACTGATAGAAGTGTAAATATTTACACAACTTTTTTTTAAACAAACTTATTATGTCCAAGAACAAATCATAATATTTGTCCCAAACCTTTCCCTCTAGCATTCCTTTCAATTTTGGTTAATGAAAATCCATTTTTCCATGGCTTGGAGCAATAATAATGATATATTTCCTGACTCATTTCTTTCAATTCTTGTAGTCCAATACAACTACAAATCTAGTTGTCTTTACCTCCAATATATACTAGGATCCAACTACCACTTACTCCTTCCCACTTACAATGTGGGCCAAACCCCTCTACTCTCTTATCCATAGTATTCTGCCCTAGGATTTGTACTCATTTCATGAGTCAGAATAATCTTATTCATATATATTAAATCATTGATATTCTTTGCTAGTAACCAGATAATAGCTTTTCATTTCACTCAGAATAAACAAATAATGTATTCTAACAGGCTTTAAGACTCTAGCAGATCTCCTCTCTCACATCTATGAAATAATTTCCTGTAATCCTCCTTCTTGCTCACGCAGCTCCAGCCACATTGACCTCCTTGCAGGTCTTTAAGATCATCTTCCTTAGGAACTTTCTGTTTTTCTATTTCTTCCAACTGGGTCCCTATTTCCATAGATATGCAAATGTCAGCATTGTTTTTTCCTTCACCCTATGTTTTTATTTAAATATTTCCTTTTCTGTGAGGCCTTCCTTGACTCTTTAATTTTTAAAATTACCTTCCAGCCTTCCCTTCCCAATTTTAATTTTTTCCATTTCCCTAACTACCAAATAAATGCAATGCATTTAAAAAAATTTGTTTCTTATTATGTTCTATCCTCCTACACTAACACACTGAAGGATTATGCTATATATAAAGTGCCTTTTTGTTTTTTTGTTATAAAACATTTTTAACATATAGAAGTATATAAAGAGTAATGTTACAACTATCCCTATATACAATATCCAGAATAAACAAGTATAATTTAATATTTGTGTTTTAATTTATTATATTTTTAACTTAATGCTGTTTATATCTCAAAGAGGATGTAATTGGTTATCTATTATCAAGTTTCTCCTGAAGGATTCTCTTTAGGATTCTAAGAGGTAACACAAATAGAAAATCTGCCTACCCTAGCCAAATAAGGCAACTCCACATTTTCTTGTGTTATGTAAGATTAGTGGTATTAATCACATCAAGCCTAATGAAACCTATTAATTTTTCACCTTTATATATTTTAAGACCTTACTTTAAAACTTACAAACTGTTTTGAAACTATGTTCTGAATAGATCAACCTAGAAGCTGCTAACACCTGTGTTGGCTATGGAAGTTATGAAATAATATGCACACTGAAAAATGAAGTCAGGATCATGGCTAGCTTATAGAAAGTTTAATAGCTAAGTGTTCAAATATATATTTTTACTTTATTTCTTAAATTATGGACATTCCCCTTTACATTAAATTTTGCCACTTAAAAAATAGTGCTTCCATGATTCAAATAAACATTATTTTTAACACAATCTCCTTTTAATAAGATTACTGCAATGTTACACATATTGAAATATATTTATGAAGATATGGGAAGTTGTTACAGTATCTGATGCAAAATAGAATGGTTAGTTTTCACTCAAAATGGGATTTAAAAAAGTAATTGTTAATATTTCATGGATACTTATATCTTGCTAAGAATTCATCCACTTTTATAAAATTAATGTTTTTAGCTATGTATGTTTATATTAGCTCCTTGGTTATGTAGCTTGATATTGTAAGGCAAAATAATATATATTTATCCTCTTTTGGGTTTGTCAGTCCATACTTGAAAGTCACCAATAATAATACAATCAATAATACTGAAGTTAGTATCTACATTTATTCTCACTAAATCTATAAACTCCTTTTATCTGCACAAATTTGGTTATATCCAACTATAATTTGTGACTGAAACAATAACAATGTACATCATTTCAATTAAATAGCATTATAAAGTTACAAAATGGAGTGGATTAAAAGTAATTTCCTTAACTGTTAAGTTAGTACAATATTGCTTATTCAGAATAGGTAAACAAAATATATGTCTCACATTCCTGTTGTTATCAAAATATTTGACCAGTTAGCCAATATGCTTATATGACTAGAATTACTTTAGTTATTTTATAACAAAGAGTCTTTTATAAATTAATTTATTTATGGATATAGTGATACTAAGATGTGAAATGAGCAGAAAGGTAATGAGAAAAATTTATTTTCCTATCATGGCAAATATTTAGCATATATCCAACTTAAAAAGGAAGACCAAAACATTATCATATTAAAAAAAAAAAAACATGATCACATCTTATTTTAAGTAATAGGACTAGGATAAACCATTGTTTTGTTTTACTTTATTTTACTGTGTAGAAATTAACAAAGTGGACATGGGGAAAAAACACCAAAATTCCAAATACTGCTAAGGGAAATATTTTTAAATGTTATATATGAAGTAATAATAAAACAAATGACTTGTGATTAGAAGATACTTTGTGGTAGTTCTCAGCTTAGAACTTACTCTGTTACTTACACCTGAAACTAATGTAACACTGTATTTTGACTAACTAGAATTAAAATAAAAACTTAAAAAAAAGGTTACTTTATTACTGCCAAAAGCCAGTGCTAGTATATAAAATCTTGCCCCTCATCACCATTATCACAAAACAGAGAAGGCAATTTGGAGCAGGTAGTTACATCAGATATTTTACAGAATTAGAGAAGAATTACAAATCCTTTGTTCCAGAATTTGCACAAAACTGTCTGGGTAATTACAGAAAGATAACATAGCCAGAGCCAAATAAATTTGGCCAAGACTTTGTACTTTGAAAACTGAACTTGATGAAATTATAGAGACACTACAAATGTTGTAGGATAACTGATTGAAAAAAGTTATCCCATATGGATCAATAGGGCATAGGAAAAAAAATTAAAATAACCAAAGTAGATTTTGACTTAAAGCATATCTTTATTTATTTATTCATCATATACATTATAAATATAAATTTACAGAATTTTAATGTATTTATTTTTAAAGTGTCATATTAGGATATTATTGTATATCATATATCATAAATAGAAATGTCTATATTATAGTTACTACAGAATCAGAAAACTGGTAATTCCCCAAATGATATTGGATAGCTCTCTACTGAATTTCCAATCTATATATCAAATTCATTTTGGATGGTAAGACCATAATGGTCCTGCCACTGAAAGTTAGTTTTTCACAACTGGAATCGTTTTCAAGGCCAGCAATTAGCAAACTTTTTCTCTGTAAAAGACCAGATGGTAAATATTTTTTACTTTACAGGCCAAATGGTCTCTATGATGTTGTAGTGCAGATAGTGACAGACAACATGTAAATGAATGAGACTGGCTGTGTTCCAATAAAACTTTATTAATAAAAACTGGTGTCAGTCTGGATTTGGTCCACAGGCCACAGTTTGCCAACTTCTGTCTTATAGAGATGATTCAGTAAAGTGGAAAAATAACCCACCTCCTGTAATGGGAGAAAATTTAAGTATCTTTAATGGGGATTTACCCCAACCCATTGTTCCATTTCCTCCCACTTCTATCTCTTTCCATCACTCTCACATGACTCCATTATCCTTGTCTACTTGTATGTCCCATGTGTACCCAAACCCAAATTGTGTCTTTCATGTTATAGTTCTCTTTCTTCTATCCCATCTATCCAGGATCTATTTACATGTACCGAGTTTATCCCTTTACAATCTAAAATATGCACTCATCTCTCCATCCCTATGGTGAAATTCCTGGGATATATTTAACAAATGAATCATTATAACATCATAGTACTTTCTATATTCTCCATCCTTTCTATTCCCATTGCCATACCTTTTGCTTTCATGTGAAGAATCTAATCTCTTGAATCTTATTTTCAAAATCCTTCATAATCTGAATTCTGTCCAGTGTCAACTTTAGAAGTCAGGTCCACATAACACTTGTAGAAGGTTATTCTAAACTACTTGCAGTATTCATAAAACATTCTTTCCTACACCCCAGTATTTGTTCCAAATTCTTCTAAGAATTTATGCCACCAATTTTCTTCAGAATCTGGACAACACTCATGCATCTTAAAGGATTAAAATTGATTAAAATACAATAAAGAGCTCCAGGAAGTTTATACACATTTAATGGCTGGGACCCATATTGTGAATGTATGTATTTTAAAAGTCTGAGTTCAATAGTGCAATGTTTCTTCGATTCTTAAAAATTGATCAATTTTACTTTGAAGTATTCTTTCATGGAGTTGTAAGAATTGATTATGTGAATGGGAGATGCTAAGTGACAACTGATGTCGAGAATGAATGGACAGGCAGCAAATCATCTGACATCATAACTATCAGAAAAAAGAGTAAATTCTTAAAATCACTAATTCAAGCAGACATATATAAATCAATCTGTAAGACATAATAGAGTGCTTCAAGTCATACTGAAGGTATCTTTCAATATCATACTGAAGACTATATATAATGCTTTGCTTTGCTTTTTTCTCCTGGTATTTGGTTTTGTGAATTTGAATTCATGGAGTGAACTAACGTCTTCCTACCTGGACTTAGTTATATCATGCCTGGACTTAGTTATATGATACAATGATTTATTCAATCTTCTGATGATTCCCTCACTTGATCTCATTATGAACCTATGTTGAAAAACCCATGAAAAGAGTATTTTCATGGAAAGTTTTTGAAGATAAAAGTTGGTTTAGATATTCACATCCCTAAGGAACTTAATTTCGTATGCATTTGCCTTGCTTTCATGATATTATCAAGAAATAACATAGGATCCTAACAGAAATAGGGTAATATCTTATTAAGGAATTATTACCGTTAAGGAAACATTAAAAAAACCAGGATATCCATTTTTAGTTTTATAAAGAACATAGAGATTCAAAAAAATCAAACACTGAGATGGAAAAACATGAATTAAATAAAATATTTGGCATTCTTACTCATTTATGAAATTTACAACACAGGTCTTTTTATTAATAAGGGAAGAAAGCCACCACATAAATGGCTACACTATACAGATACAAATTCAAAATATGTATTTTACTCTCCTTGGTTAAAAAAGCTACATGTGATACATAAGTGAGCAGATCACAAATTGATCCAAGACATAAATTAACCAACCAAGATCCATATATTTTCAATAGGGGCCAGAAGCAATGTTTCAAAATACAAATACATGTAAACTTCTGGGAAATTACATAATTTATAGCATAAACTACTTGCTTTCCCTCCATATCTGTTCTTCCCTTTATCCATAGTAAAAGAAATCTAAATTTTTAGATAGGTATAACTTAGCATAAAGAATATATGTTATTTTCCCTTTCTACTTGCTGTTGTCATGTGACTAAAGTCTATCCAGTGAGATAAGCATATGTGTCATGTGGCTGTTTTGGTAGCCAATTAGCTTGCATGCAATTATCCTCCTTTTTCTTAATTCTTATCATTGCCATTATTGCT